>NC_067155.1:4980786-5063286 GCF_903995435.1 Acomys russatus | reverse complement strand
GTGGTTGGGAAACATCTAATAAAAGCTGATTGAATAAATTAATGACACCTAATGTTTAGACTATTGAGCTCTACAATGAGGTACGGATACAATCTTATTTGTGTGTGTGTGTGTGTGTGTGTGTGTGTGTAGCATATGGGCTTTGTATATAAAACAGAAAGCATGTGTTCCTTATCCTTTTAAAGAGTCATCTGTAAAAGCATTAAAAGTAATCTTTACAGGGATTTTCTTTATATACTTTTTAATTAATTTATTCATATTATATCTCAATTGTTTTCCCATCCTTGCATCCTCCCATTCCTCCCTTCCTCCCATTTTCCCCTTATTCCCCTCCCCTATGACTGTGACTGAGGGGGACCTCCTCCCCCTGAATACGATGCTAGGGTATCAAGTCTCGTCTTGGTAGCCTGTTATCCTTCCTCTGAGTGCCACCATGCCTCCCATCCAGGGGACATGGTCAAATATGGAGCACCAGAGTTTGTATGAAAGTCAGACCCCACTCTCCACTCAACTGTGGAGGATGTCCTGTTCATTGGCTAGATCTGGGTAGGGGTTCGAAGTTTACGGCCTGTATTGTCCTTGGCTGGTGCCATAGTTTGAGCAGGACCCATGAACCCAGGTCTGCTCATCATAATGATCCTCTTGTAGGTTTTTAGAACCCTCTGGATCCTTCAAATGGTGTATACCATTTGACTCTTTCTGCTTCTGGGTTAACTCTTTTCTTTAATGTAATTAGTTTTAGGCAATACCATGGTATATCTTTGAGCAGTATTAAGAGGGGACTTTTTGGATAGAGATTATCTATTGGTCTCAAGTAACATGCTAATGCAATATACCAATTATCAATGTTGAAGAAATAATCACCTGAATTTAATTTAGTGATACAATGGTCTCTGTAAGCTCTTTGCCAGTAAGCTGTTTAAGATGTGTCCTTTTCATCACTATTAAGTCTATAATTTCTTGTAAATAAGGAGTTACAGGTTGTTGCATAGAATTTTGACATAAATAAATTTCTATACTACCATTATCTTGTTGATACGTAATTCCATCAGGCCATGAAGAAGAAGGAAGAATAAGCAGTATGGAATTAATTCTATGAGTTAGCACTCCAGCAGTAGCAATATTAAAGAAGCTAATATGCCACCTTGCTTCAGGTGTTACACTTCGTTTTTTAAAAATAATTTATTTTTATCTTTATGTACATTGGTGTTTTGACTGCATGTACATTTGTGTGAGAGTGTCAGATCCCCTGGAACAGGAGTTACGGATAGTTGTGAGCTGCCCTGTGGGGTGCTGGGAGTTGAACCAGGTCCTTAGAAGAGCAGTCAGGGCTCTCAACCACTGAGCCATCTCTCCACAGAATATAACCAAGCATCTTAAAGGCAATTTAAAGAGCAAACCTAAATCTTCATTAGTGATTGAAAGATAAGAATATACCCAAAGCTGGGCATGGTGGCGCACACCTTTAATCCCAGCACTCGGGAGGCAGAAGCAGGTGGATCGCTGTGAGTTCGAGGCCAGCCTGGTCTACAAAGTGAGTCCAGAACAGCCAAGGCTACACAGAGAAACCCTGTCTTGAAAAAACAAAACAAAAAACAAAAATGTACCCAGTGGACAAGACTCAACATTTTAAATTTCCTTCTTTTTGCTTATTTACCACGAAAGTTAAGCGCTCATTTAAGTATTGATCAGATAAGCAGGAGAAGAGAGTGTCCGCCACATAATGAATGTGCAATACCTCAGGAAATTTCATCAGCATTGGCTTTAGTGCTTTGTGTCCTAGGTGCCATCCTTCCTATACTAGAGGTTAGGCCTGTTTTACTCTCTCCCCATGGAGGGAGCATTGATCAATGTGTATTGAGTTACTCCCAATGTGAGGGAAAACAAAGAAAAATCAAACAGGCAAAACAAAAACAAAAACAAAAAACAAAAAACAAAACCCAAAATCAAAACCAAACCCAAAGAACCCTAAGCTTTGGGCCAGCCAAGCAAACTCAAGCTGCTGCAGCAGAGCACTACACCTTCTCCCCCTCAACCCCCCCCCCCCCCCCCTCCCAGCCCCTTCCCACCCTCTCTCCCCCACCCCCACTCCCACCTCTCACCACTCTTTGGTATTCAGGTGTTGCCTTAGAAACCTTTCAGTGCTCCAACCTAGGAAAGACACTCTCCATCCCCCTAAATCCCCAATCCCCCAACCCCCACCCTGTCATTGAAAAGGCAGTGGGGGTGGAGTGCTTTAAAGTTCCAGTCAGCTTGGCTTGCTTGCTTGGAGGATGGGCTGCAAACACACAGGGCATGCCTACAAGCCAAGTGGCTGCAGAGTCCATTTGGCCCGCCCTGCCAAGATAGCCCTAGCAGAAAAATATTTTTTTTCTCTCTCTATTTATTATTTATTTATTTATATATATAATTGGAAGAGATTTTATGTCCCCTTTCATGGGCTTTCTTTACACTAGTTCCTGTGACTATAAAGTTGCAGAGCTGTTCCTCTGAATATATTTGGGTTTTGGATCTTAATGAACACTTTTATAATTGTCTGAAATTCTTCATGGCAAAAGGACTAAGGAGAATCCATGTGATTTCCACTCTCTCACCTAAGGTTGCGAATTCTTGGGCAGGAGGCTGAGTTTCCTGGACCCCTAATTTCTTTTTTTTTTTTTTTTTTTTTTTTTTAACAGCAATAAAAATCATTTACTGATTGACTCTGCTATTAATTCTTTTACCATTTTTGTTGTTATTGTTAGTTCTTTAAGGTGTGTGTGTGTGTGTGTGTGTGTGTGTGTGTGTGTGTGTGTGTGTGTGTGTTTGGGGCAGTCTCCGGGACACTGTCAGTCCCAGAACTTGCTTTCAGAAGAGGCTGGCTTTGAACTTAGTTCCATTTGTCTGTGTTCCTAGTGCTGGAATTAAGGGGTACATCGCTATGCCTACCCATAAAGTTTGTTATCCTTAGTGTGAGCTCTGGTTTATTTCACAGGAGCAGGCATTTGTAAGAGAACTTCTAATTCTTTTTTTTTTTTTTTTTTTGCATTTTTTTTATTAATTTATTCTTGTTACATCTCAGTGTTTATCCCATCCCTTGTATCCTCCCATTCCTCCCCCCCCCCATTTTCCCATTATTCCCCTCCCCTATGACTGTTCCTGAGGGGGATTACGTCCCCCTATATATTCTCATAGGGTATCAAGTCTCTTCTTGGCTACTTGCTGTCCTTCCTCTGAGTGCCACCAGGTCTCCCCCTCCAGGGGACATGGTCAAATGTGAGGCACCAGAGTACGTGAGAAAGTCATATCACACTCTCCACTCAACTGTGGAGAATATTCTGACCATTGGCTAGATCTGGGAAGGGGTTTAAAGTTTACCTCCTGTTTTGTCCTTGGCTGGTGCCTTAGTTTGAGCGGGACCCCTGGGCCCAAATCTGCCTATCATATTGTTCTACTTGTCGATTTCTAGGACCCTCTGGATCCTTTTATTTTGCTGTTCTCCCATGCGTCTCTCATTTAGAGTCCCAATAGGATGCCTTCCCCTCTGTCCCAGTTTCCTGGTAAATGAAGGCTTTTGTGGGACATGCCCCTTGGGCTAGTATGCAGATATAAGTGAGTATATACCATTTGATTCTTTCTGCTTCTGGGTTAACTCACTCATTATGATCATTTCTAGCTCAATCCATTTATCCACAAATTTTGGGAATTCCTTGTTTTTAATAGCTGAGTAGTATTCCATAGTGTATATGTACCACAGTTTCTTTATCCACTCTTCTACTGAGGGACACTTAGGCTGTTTCCATGTTCTGGCTATTATGAATAAGGCTGCTATGAACATGGTTGAGCAAATTTTCTTGTTGTGTGCTGGAGCATCTTCTGGGTATATTCCAAGGAGTGGAATAGCTGGGTCTTGAGGAAGCCCTATTCCCATTTTTCTGAGATAGCACCAGATAGATTTCCAAAGTGGCTGTACTAGTTTGCATTCCCACCAGCAATGAAGGAGTGTTCCTCTCTCCCCACATCCTCGCCAGCATGTGGTGTCACTTGAATTTTTGATCTTAGCCATTCTGATGGGTGTAAGATGGAATCTCAGAGTTGTTTTGATTTGCATTTCCCTGATGACTAAGGAGGTTGAGCATTTCTTTAAGTGTTTCTCAGCCATTTGATACTCCTCTGTTGAGAATTCTCTGTTTAGTTCCAAGCCCCATTTCTCAATTGGGTTATTCGGTTTGGTGGTGTTTAATTTCTTGAGTTCTTTATATATTTTGGATATTAGACCTTTGTCAGATGTAGGGTTGGTGAAGATTTTTTCCCAGTCTGTGGACCCCTAATTTCTACTTAAAGAAAACTTCTCTTGCAGGGCGTGGTGGCGCACGCCTTTAATCCCAGCACCCTGGAGGCAGAGGCAGGCGGATCGCTGTGAGTTCAAGGCCAGCCTGGTCTACAAAGTGAGTCCAGGACAGCCAGGGCTACACAGAGAAACCCTGTCTCAAAAAACCACAAAAAAAAAAAAAAAAAGAAAACTTCTCTTACTTCTCTTAGGATTGAGAGCCTTACGTGGATATTTGGGGTTTTCCTGTGACCATGTGACAGTTTCCGGTTGGGAAAAATGTCAGTATTTTGCTGATGTGATTGCATCAGTGCTGCTGGTTGTTGTTAGTTCAGTCCGTGTCATTTGTCAGAGTGCGTGGCACTTCACTTCCTGTGTACTCTGATTTCTCATTTTTCTTTCCAGTGCCTTAAAAATCTCCTCACAGAAGTGACATCATCATTATTTAGGCTTATTCTTAGTTCTTTCTGAAGCTATCCGAATGGGGTATGTTTCTAATTTGCTTTTCAAATGGTCATTACTGATTTGTAGGAAAACTAACCATTTTGTGTGTTAGTTTTATATTTCTCAATAATAGTTAAGACACTTAAAATTCTAAGTTTTTTTTTTCACACGGTTTCTGTGGGGAATTAAACACGAGTTTGGTGCCATTCTTTCCCAGCATTATCTCCTCCTTATCCTTTGGCCTATTCAAATTTCTCCAGCTCACTCTTAAGCCTCTGGAGTAAATGGGACCAGGGAAGGCATGCATCTTCCTCTTCTTCCGCTATTCCTGCTAACACTGCTCAGTTTTCCTTTGCACTGGACTGTGGGCTTTGGCGTAGCGGTTAAGCTGTGTTCTGTTTATTCCTTGTCGCTTTGGGAGCTCATCACAAAATCTGTTGAACTTCATCTTAGACATTTTCAAACTTACTGGGATTTTCATATTGCAGGTTTTTTATTTCTCTTATGATTTTTAAAAAAAAAATATTCTGGTTGATAAAATTACTGGTGATGTTTCTTCCCTGGTTTTTGTGAGTTGGAAATGACATCCTACTCCCAGCTGCTCTCTGTTCATCTATTCTTTATGCAAAATGTCTTTATTCCCTGTGTTATCATGGTTAAATTCTCTCTGTATGGTTTATCTCCAATTGTGACCTTTGGTGTTGCCTGAGTGGGTGACCTGTGCTATTTCTTTGCTTTCTTCAAGTGTACTTTTTTCCTCCAGGACTTTTAAGAGCCAACATTTCTGGGTGCAGTGATGAGATCTACAGTTATTTTCTGTCATCACTCTAAATATATCCTCCATGCTTTTCTGTCTGTAAGAGTGTGGACAGTACCCCTTGTATCTTTTTCGTTCCGGGGGTTTCCTTATGTGGGATAGCATTGTCTGTAACAGGATTGTACTAAATTTAGCTTTCTTATTCTTGATAGCTTAATGTGAAATGTCCTGAAGAGTTGCAACCTTTGTTCCTGAGAAAGAAATTCAGAGTGGAGCAACAGAAAGAATGGATGCTTCTCCGATGAATGTACGCCAGGTCAGTGTTGTGTCCACATTCCTTTGAAGATTGTGTTGTTGTTGTTGTTGTTGTTAAAATCATGCATGCCTTTAATTTTCTGTCTTTGATAAAGTTATCTAAAGTGTTTATTTCCTATTTTTTTTTCTTATTTTTCTTCTCTGATAATTAAGATTAGGCCTTTGCATTTTGTCACCCACATAGCACAGTCTTGTCCCATTGTATCCTCCCTGGCTTATGACTGTGATGACAGATTATTTTCATGCACTTAAGACCTATAATTCTGAAAGGAAATATGTATTTCTATTGTAATTGGTGATCAAGTAAACCTAGTTGATGCCCAGTTCTTACAGAGGATGGACTCTTGTCCTGACACGTTAGTGAAGAAGGGAGGTCGCGTGTCTCATAGGGTTGCATTTCAGGGAGGTTTCGTAGCCATGGAAACACGTGGACTTTTTGGCCTACGTCACAATTTATGGTAAAACTGAAATAGAAGAGACTCACTGTTTTGAATCTCAGTAATACATATTTAGCTTCCTACAGAACCCAGATGATGGAAGGAGTACATGGCTTGCTCTTGCCATAAAACTGTTATTTCCGTGAGGAGGTGCAGACTGCATCATAGTGGATTTTATCTGTGCTATTGGATATCACACAAGGACAATGCACTTACAGGTGTGTTGACATCTGAAAACTATTTCTCTCAGGAAAAGTGTTGATCATATCATATCTTTTAATTCGAGTGCTCAGTGATAAGTTCACAATAGATGCATCAGGATTTTCTCTTTGTCTTTTAGTTTTCAGACAAGTTATAAGCAGGCTTGTTCCCACCTCTGTATTACATCATGTCGAATGTATTACTAAGAATTTTCTAGTTATTGACTTCACTCTGTGCATAAGCCATCAAATTTCAAGCATAACAAATGTCTCTTTTAACAATAATGCTCTTTTCTTTTGGAGGGTGAAGGCTCCCTGCATCTTATACGTTTCCTTTCCCAGAAACTATGCATTATATAGGTAAAGATTCCACAGAGAGTCTTCATTTCTTACTTAAGAAAGTATTTTTATTATGTATATGAGTGTCCATCTGCATGTTTTTATGTGTGTAGTACATACTTCCATTGATGCCCATGTAGCCTTGAATTGCCACCCAACCCTTAGTACACTGACGTAAGCTGCCATGTATGTAGAGACAATTTTAAACTATTTCTCTGCAAGACAAGTAACAGGAACAGATACCTCTGAGGCATCTCTGTGACTCTCGCGTTTACATTTCTGGTGTACATGGATGATGGAGCCAGTGTATAACCTGCATATTCTGTTTGTTTCCAAAACGAAGAAAGCATCATCAGTGGCACTTGTCTATGAAATATAAAATCATTTCATGTGACTGAGATCAAATACTGAAGAAAAGAGTAGCATTGAAATTAATACATTCAGATTTTTAGTTGAGACAATTCTGTGAGCAACAATATATTCGAAATTGATTAAGATTTAGTATCATATTCTCACACTCCTTATTACAACGATCACAGAATATCTTTCTACATCATCTGAATGCATTATCACATAGGACGTTCATTTTCACATATTTACACATGTTCTGTAGTGAGCCCCCATATGGAATTTCTTGTCAAAGGCCAACTTCGTCAGGCCAAGGAAGACTGAGGCGGTATGTGCAGAGTCAGAGACTGCTCACTCAGCAGTCTTTTTTTCTGAAGCTACAAAGCTGGATTCTCTGGGTCGGAACTACTTGTAGCCATCAAAGAAAAAGAAAGAAAAATTGGGAAAGAATTATACACTAACACACACACATACACACACACACACACACACACACACACACACACACACACACACACCATTAGTGGATGAAGCAAGAAAAGTTCCAAAAAGCAAGTTCCAACAAGCTTTAACAATTTCATACATACATACACACACACACACACACACACACACACACACACTCACTCACACATTGGGTGGAAGTAGCAAATTCCAAAAAGTGAGCTCCAAAAAACTTTACATACACACACACACACACACACACACACACACACACACACACACACACGTGCATAGTGAGTGGATGGAGCAAACTCCAACAAGCTCAGACAATCTTATTTTTTCCTCCCACAGCTTATATATCCCAGCAAAATCTTTCAAGCAGCACAAAAATCGCGGTGTGGTTTCATTCTGTTTTTCTTCAAGTGAACAATAGCAATGAATATACATAACTAAAACATGTTTCCCAGTGTTCCTCACATGATCAAATGTTCTACGTATTACCAATGAAGAAAAGCAACTATTCCCAAGAACGCACGTGCATTTATGACTAAGCAACCTGGTATGGATTAACAAACTGTAAGCGAGCAAAGTAACTTCTTTTTCAGCCAGTTTCCCTTTATTGGCAGGCTATAACTGGGGTTACAAAGAAAAGAATCAATTATCATAAAAAGGATTGTTATGCAAATCTTAAAAGAATCACAAATCTAAACTTTTATATAAAAACAAACAGTTGTCTACTCAGTAACAATTTTTATCAAATCGTATCAGGAAGAGGAGGGCAAAAATTGGTACAAGGAATTATCCTTTCCCTTAATCACCAGCCCAGCTTCTGCAGAGTCAGATTAGCTAGTGCTAATTGGGGTAATTGTTCTTGCTCTCTGACCTCGAAAATTCCCTCGCTCAAGCATCAGTGTGTACCTTTCTGAACTTCGAGTTATTCCTCAAGACACTCTACATCAGAACCACTGCCAAAAACCATCTTTACCTGACCTTACCAAACAGTCTTTTTCCAAATTCTTTCTGAAGGCGGTGGCCATTGCTAACAATCTGCATCTCTAAGTTCTTTCTAAGGGTGGTGGTTGAATCGTTAATCTGCTCCAGCAGCAATGCCTGAAAAAGATCAAATATTACGATTGTAAGTGCCGGTGATGGGTTGAAAGCCCCCTTAGGGTTTTCATACAACTCATCTATTATGGGATGTGGCAACGACAAGGGCAGCAAGCAGAGCCGTGCTCCATGACAGCATAAAGTTCTCAGAACACAGTCCTTGGGGCTCGGCCACCCGAGGCACACTCATCATGGTTGTGCTAACCCGTGGGCCGCATTCTATGAGTTTCTAAAACTGTTTTGTTGTTCCTCCTGCACAGCCCTCAACAATTTCCAAAATTATTGGTCATCCATATTGGCTTTGTTGACTTTTAGAAAAATGTAGATAATATTGATGCTGCTTAATGGTGATTTTTCTATTTCCTTGATGATACTGAAAATATCCTCACACGATAACTCCACAAAGTACTTGATTCTATGTGTTGTCTGGAATGTCGGATGTGTTCAGTGACCTTACTCTCCTTGCTGCTAGTAAGGAGACGCAAACTCCTTGACTTTTTTTTTAGATTTATTAATTTATTCTTGTTACATCTCAATGGTTATCCCATCCCTTGTATCCTCCCATTCTTCCCTCCCTCCCATTTTCCCCTTATTCCCCTCCCCTATGACTGTTGCTGAGGGGGATTTCCTCCCCCTGTATATGCTCATAGGGTATCAAGTCTCTTCTTGGTAACCTGCTATCCTTCCTCTGAGTGCCACCAGGTCTTCATTGCTGGTGGGAATGCAAACTAGTACAGCCACTTTGGAAATCTATCTAGCGCTGTCTCAGAAAAATGGGAATAGGGCTTCCTCAAGACCCAGCTATTCCACTCCTTGGAATACACCCAGAAGATGCTCCAGCACACAACAAGAAAATTTGCTCAACCATGTTCATAGCAGCCTTATTCATAATAGCCAGAACCTGGATACAGCCTAAATGTCCCTCAGTAGAAGAATGGATAAAGAAACTGTGGTACATATACACTATGGAATACTACTCAGCTATTAAAAACAAGGAATTCCCGAAATTTGTGGACAAATAGATTGAGCTAGAAATGATCATAATGAGTGAGTTAACCCAGAAGCAGAAAGAGTATATCAAATGGTATATACTCACTTATATCTGCATACTTGACCTTGACTTTTTATTCATCCGTAAACTGC
This sequence comes from Acomys russatus, assembly GCF_903995435.1. NCBI lineage: Eukaryota > Metazoa > Chordata > Mammalia > Rodentia > Muridae > Acomys > Acomys russatus. The sequence continues at coordinate 5,053,443 of NC_067155.1, read as the reverse complement.
ATTCCATACTCTACCTCTTTGCTTTACAAACGATGTAGCATTGTAACCTACACCACAGGATCTCCAGCTGAGCGTGTTAGAATTGAGTCAGATGAGGCCCTGCTGCAGGGTTCTTATTGAGCAAGGTTGACGATGGAATCACAGTTTTGCCCGTAATTCTTTTCATCTGCGTTGCAACAATGTGATACTGTTTGATATCAACACAGACTTCATAAAGGTATACTCCTGGATCTACACCGCAAATGTGTATCTTATATGTACCCAGAGTTTGCTGATTGTATGTCTATTATGTCATCCTGTTTTCACAGATAGAGAATATGTAGAGAGATTGTGAATATTTTAGAGTACACCTTTTATTAAAATTAACTCGCATTTTTACTTTGTGGGTATATTTGCCTGAGTGTATGCATGAGTAATATTCTTCTTAGAAAGCCTAGAAGAAAACATTGAATCTGGTGTAACTGGGGTTACAACCTATGGGTACTGACAATCAAACTTGAGTTTTCCGGAAGTGTCGTCAGCGTTCTGAACCACGGTCTGCAGCATCATTAGAGAACATTTGCCTTTGTCTAAATGGCATGCCTCATCTATATCACAAAGCTGCCTCTAACTCTTCAGGTCTCTTTTACCTAGGAGAGCATTTTGTCCAGCAGCACATGGCAAATGGGGAACTTTTCATTACAGGATCTGTTGACGTTTAGCAATGTGGCTGTGGACTTCTCCCAGGAGGAGTGGGAGTTTCTCGACTCTTCTCAAAGGGCTTTGTACATGGACGTAATGTGGGAGAATTACAGCAACCTAGTTTTTGTAGGTAAGAATGTTTTTCTTGTAAACTTCATCACTCATCCTTTCTTTGTATTTACCTACTTTGTGGGTGTGGATGTTTATCTCTAGAAAGTTTATGGCCTGTCTACAGACTATCAGGAAAAAAAAAAATCTAATAACAGTAACTGTAATTTTACAGTTTTCAGTGTTGTGTGCAAAGAATATACAATGCTATATAGTATGAGAGCTCTCTAACCCTTTCATCTTGTTTTTAATCCTGATTTTAGAATTCAAAGAAAATTGAATATTCAAAACAATGAAATGCATTGTAGTGCAATATTTCATTGTTGGATTACATAGATTTTACTCTTGGTTTAAGCTATGTACCTGTTTCTGATTTTTTTAAAAATGGAGAGGTTTAAAATACAGAAAGCTGTTGGTGTGTGTATTGGGGTCTGTTTTGTTTTATTCATTTTTTTATATTTTGAGATATGGTCTCTAGTTTTGGCACAGCATGATTTTAATCCTGTCCCTAGGGAGGGAGGCTGAAGCAAGTGGATCTGGTGAGTATCAAGCCGGCGTGGGTTATAGTGAGTTTTAGCCGATGAAAGCTACACAGTTTGACTCTCTCAAAAACACAAACAATAAAAAATAGACAGAATTCCCTATATGCTTGTTTAGAGAGCATCTTTCTGAAATTGCATTATTATTTGATTACCGTTTCGTTAAACCTTCTGTAACATATGTAGATTAGACAGAGAAGGCTGTTATTGATCCTCTCAGATTGATAGAGATCAGAGTAGAAGTTCTTCTGAGCATTAATAATAATGAAAAAAAAAGTCCTCTGCTGAGGGCTCTGTTTATAATAATTGCTAGTTTATCTGTCTTTCAGAATTTAAGGAGGCATCAGTTATTGACTCTGTTTCATCAAGCGTCAACCTTATTGTCCCTAATTGTGCTAATTTTCCAGAGAACCATTGCATATGTGGTAAATATGAGGAGGTTGTGGATCAAGGCTCAAAGCATATTGTCTGTCAACATGCAAGTACCCAAAAGAAGTCTTACACATGTTGTGAGTTTGGCAAAATAGTTCATGAATCCTCCCAAGGTGTACCTTATAACACAAACGATACTACAGAAAACTGCGAGTACAGAAGTGGGAACCTCAAGGATGCCGCCATTGAATCATCAACTCCCACGACACAGAAAAGTGGGAACACTGGAGAAGAACAAGACAAATATAAAGATTATAAAGAATATTTAAATTTGTGTTCTGTCATTAGCCAATATCAACAAGTCCACACTGGAAAGAAAGAACACAAAAATACAGAGTATGATACATTTTTTGACTCGAAACATGAACTCACGATGAAACAACTCTGTAGTGGACAGAAACCATACCAGTGCAGGAAATGTGGAAAATGCTTCAGGACCTATTCGAGCCTCTATAGACACCAGAGAGCTCATCCTGGGGAGAAACCCTATAACTTTACAGAATGTGACAAGCCCTTTCTGTATTTGTCACACCACAATGTACATTACAACATTCATTATGGAGAAAAACCGTACAAATGTACAGAGTGTGGTAAATGCTTTTATCATTCATCAGGCTTTAAAAGACATTACAGAATCCACACTGGAGAGGAGACTTGCAAATATAACGGTGGTAGAAAATCCTTTCTCTGCTGCTTAGGTCTTAGAAAACCTCATAAAATTCATGGAGGAGGAAGACCTTATGAATGTAAGCAATGTAGCAAGTCCTTCTATACGTTATCACACCTTGAACAGCATTACAGAATCCACCGTAGAGAGAAACTTTACCGATGTAACGAATGCGGCAAGTTCCTTTCCACTTCTTCAGGCCTTCAAAGGCATCAGAGAATTCATAGAGGAGAGAAATCTTACGTATGTTCAGATTGTGACAAATGTTTTATCCAGAAGTCCCAACTTAAAACACATCAAAAGATTCATACAGGAGAGAAAACTTACAAATGCAGTGAATGCGAGAAATCCTTCACCGTTGGCTCATCTCTTAGAATACATCAAAGAATCCATACTGGAGAGAAACCCTATGAATGCAGTGAGTGTCACAAGTGCTTTGTCCAGCAAGCCCACCTGAGACGACATCAGAAAATTCACACAGGAGAGAAACCTTACAAATGCGGTGAATGTGACAAATCCTTTACCGTTGCCTCAGATCTCAGAATGCATCAGAAAATCCATACAGGAGAGAAGCCTTACAAATGTGGTGAATGTGACAAATGCTTTATCCAGAAAGCTAAGCTTAGAAAACATCAGAGAATTCACACAGGCGAGAAACCTTACAAATGTAGTGAATGTGACAAATCCTTTACTGTTGGCTCAGACCTTAGAACGCATCAGAAAATTCATACCGGAGAGAAACCTTACAAATGTACTGAGTGTGACAAATCCTTTATCCGGAAAGCCAACCTTAGACGACATCACAGAATTCATACGGGGGAGAAACCGTACAAGTGTAGTGACTGTGACAAATGCTTTATCCAGAAAGCCAATCTTAGAACTCATCAGAGAATTCACACAGGAGAGAAACCTTACAAATGTAGCGAATGTGGAAAATCCTTCACGGTTGGCTCAGACCTTAGGAAGCATCAGAAATGTCACACCGGAGAAAAACCTTACAAATGCAATGAATGTGAGAAATGCTTTATCCGGAAAGCCCACCTTAGAAGGCATTACAGAATCCATACAGGAGAGAAACCTTACAAGTGTAGTTACTGTGCCAAATGCTTTATCCAGAAAGCCAATCTTAGGACACATCAAAAAATCCATACAGGAGAGAAACCTTACAAATGCAGTGACTGTGACAAACGCTTTATCCAGAAAGATCATCTTAGAACACATCAGAGACTTCATACAGGAGAGAAACCATACAAATGTAGCGAATGTGAAAAATCCTTTACTGGTGGCTCCGTTCTTAGAAAACATCAGAAAATTCATACTGGAAGAAGTGTGAATTTTAGCAATGCCGTGAATCTGACTAACCCTTTATCTAAGAAGCCCACCTTAGAACTCATCAAAGAATTGATACAGGAGAGAAGCCTAATAAATGCAGTGTGTATGGCCCAGTCTCTACCTGCCTCTCAGGCCTAAGAAAACATCAGAAACTTCATACTGGAATAAAAGAAGTTTCAATAGCAAATAATATGGCATATGCTTTGTCCAGACTCTGTTCTAATGGGCCACTACAGGTTCCCCACTAGAGAATAGTTGTGAATATGAGAAACCTGGGAATGCCTTTAAGTAATTACGTCCAAATCTTGGTGAAAAAATATCAAGACTTTAAACTGAAGGAATAAATGCAAATGTGACATTGTAGAAAAAAAAATTGTTAAAATGTTTTACTTTTTCAACCTCAACCTATTTCATAGTGAAGACGAAATGGAGAATCCTGAAGAATATTCTATTGTGTAGCAGTTTTGTTTTGTTGTTTTCGTTATTTTTGAGACTAAAACATTTCATCCTCTAGGGAAGCGAATTAAAACAGGAAATAAACCGCTCAAAATAGCATCAAGAAGTCCCTGAAGCAGACAGGAATCATTGTGCTTAATAACATCTGAAGAAACTCACACCAGTGTTGCTGCTTAGAAGGGGTTTGATGGATTGAACCAGTAAGAGACGATGCCCTTTTCCCTGTAGATAAGCCTACAGTTGTGTAGTGTGCTCTGGGTGCTCAGTGTTCATAAGCTGTATTTCATGTTGGTTTGCATTTCATGATGGCAATTGTCTTTGAATCCCTTATGCTCCTAGAAGCAACTCCATTCCCATATTTATGTAAGTAACCCCACTAAACCCCAGTGATTGGACAGGATGGACTTCGTTGGCAAGCATACTGGCTTCTGTTGTCAATTCCCATTTGGCTGCGTGGGTGCATATGAATGTTGTTATCTCCGCAGGAGGAGCCTCTCCTACAACATGTGACAAACCCTCTCGTTGTTCCTCCAAACTTGGACATCAGAAAACCGACATTAGAGAGAAAACATTTGGTTAAATAAAGTAGGGAAGTCTTTTTGCTTACTCTTCAGGCTCACTACTATGGTAGTATACATGGTGCCATTAAAAGAGCTCAACACAGACAGTGTTCATAGGCTTAGGGGCTTAGGGGGGCCTTAGAAAGAAGACTATTCTCTTCCTTGCATTCATGGAAAGTGAGAAGTCTGCAGTGAGACAAATGGAAATACAGCTACAATCCTATTATTGATAGACAGTGTCCAAACTGGGCTGTTTGTATGATTCAGTCCAATTCCAATGGCCCTCGGAAGACTGCTTGCTGTCCATGGACCAATACTGAACACCATTGTACCATCCTTGAGCTCTCCTGTACCTTATAAGTTCCACTCTAAAAGCCTCAGCAAACGGATTGAATTTCTTTGTTAAATCTTTTATACAATGCTAATATTATAAACATATCAAAAATTTAGCATGAAATAAAACTCAAGAAAATGCTTTAATAAAGACTTATATTCATTCAGCTTAATTTCATCTGTGAGTCCATCCAAACAAATATCAGGAGACTATGAAGCTTTAAGGAGATAACCTATGAACAACAGAAGATGCACATGCTCATATATAGTTTAGAAATCTCCAATGTGGGGCTGGAGAGATGGCTCAGTGGTTAAGAGCACTGGCTGCTCTTCCAAAGGTCCTGAGTTCAATTCCCAGCAACCACATGGTGGCTCACGACCATCTATAAGGAAACCTGCTGCCCTCTTCTGGTATGCAGGCCTACATACAGGCAGAAGAACACTGTCTATGTAATAAATAAATAAATCTTTTTTTTTTTTTTTTTTAATCTCCAAGGGTGTGTGGGAAGATAATTTTGATGTACTGAAAAAAGATGGTAAAGTATTTACTCTCATTCCAAAGTATTATATTAGAATAATGGTACTAAAAACAGCAAGACTCAGACATTTGAGACCAGAGACAAGGCCGTGTGTTACAATCAATCAAACCATACCATGCTAAAAGTACTTCATGGATTTCAGTACAAGAGGATAGTCATATCAACTAGTGGGAAGCTATTGTTTGAGGACATTTTGGTGTTCTCAGTATTGAAGGTAGTGTTGAAGGTGGTTAATACAATCTGAGTAAATTCAGGCTCTTATTGGCAAATGTCCATACAATAATTTGTATCAATATGCTCCTGTATCAGGGCTGATCGATCTGACACAGGAGACAGTAGAAACTTAAAGCTTCTGGACTGTCCCTTAGCAATCTAGAGAATGTAACCAGACAGACAGACTCCTGAACTGCCAATATTAGGTGATCTATGGATGGAGGCCCCTCTGATGACATTAGATGATTGCACTACCTAATTCACCACAGATTTTCAGCCCCAAGTTTATAAGCTTGTGCACAATGAAGATATCTCATCTTGTACCTCTCACACAGTATTGTTTTCTTATTTCTGTGCTCATTTATACACACTGTTCTGGTGTCAAATGGCAGCTACCTGTGGGGAAGCTGTATAGAACAGGTCCAGGACAGCCTAACAAGTGGAGTTATGTTGAAGGTAGCCTGGACAGAGTGGGGCAGATGGGTATCTTTGGGGCTGGGGCAATTGTCTCACCTGAGACATGATGAGGAAGTGACACAGAGGTTGTATGGGCTTGGAAAATTCAGGACTTGTACAAGTGCATGGTAAGAACTAGGTTATAGGAGCCAGGTTGCCTGAACCAGGCCACGATAGACTGGGAAAGCCCGGCATTCCCAGAGGGACCTCTAGGAGCTACCTTGCTCAGAACCAAATAGAGGACACACATGGTATCTCTGTATCTTGTGCAGACAGAAAAACTCCCCTTAGTTGGCAGGGCACCCTGTGTGGCATCCTCCAGGAGCCATCAGTCAGCAGAGCAGTGGGGGGAGACAGGCAGTGGGAATCCAGCCAGTGGTTTGAATAGGCTTTCTGCTGCTGTGCAGGAGGACACCAGATGTCAAAGTTGTGTTGTGGATATGTACCCATGTCCATAAACTTCAGGTCATATATCCTGGGGCCTATTGGGATGTTTTTATTTATCCTCTGGTTGCCAGAGTGTTACGCAAGAGTCCTCTGGGAGAGACGTTCCATTTTCTCTTGTTTGGTAACATGGTCTTCGTGCTGTTGTAGCAGTTACAATGCTCTTGGAATTTAAGTTCATCCATGCTTTCTAAGTCTCCTGTTCTACCTTGCCTATTCAAGAGAGTGGGATTTGCCCCCAGGCCTAGTATCCCAAGAGTTGTTTAGAAATCAGTCTCAAAAGGAACCCGTGCATATTTGATGGAATCCGAAGATATACTTTGCTGAACTCTACAATAATGGTTGAAAACATTAACATTTACTAAGCAAATTTTTACTTTCTGTTATTTTCCATCTGAGATGTAGAAACTATACAGTGTGTATACAGCATTCAGAGATATGTCTTTATTAAGAACTCATATGATGCCCTCTTAATGTTCCACCTTAGCATGTGGAAAAGTGCAGTATATATATACTGTGGGTGAATATCAGGTCACACTGTTTTTTACAGTTATAAAATGCACTATATATTAGGACAGAATTGGAAAGCCTCTTTTAAATAATTTTGATCACTTAGCTGTATAAGATAAACTCAAGTTGTCTTTTGGTCCAACAAAGAGAAATCTTCCAATAAATGCATGGACAATGTGGGTTTGTATTTTGTATTGTATTGTATTGTATTGTATTGTATTGTATTGTTGGGTTTTGTTTTGTTTCATCGAATAAGTATATCACTCTATTGTGCTATCTTGCTCAGAACTTGCCTTGTAGTCCAAGCCTGATCTTCTATGGGGTCTACCTCCCTCTGCCTTCTTAATGCTAGGAATAAAGCAGCGTACCAACACAGCTGTCTCAAACACTGTTGATTTTTTGGATTTGATGGCATCTAGTTTTATGGCTTTGTACTTCTCTAAGGAAGAATGTCAGTGCCTAGGCCTTCTCAACAAATGTACAGATATTAGACATTGCACAATTGCAGCCATCTGATCCCCATGGGTGAGAATAGTCTTCTTGCAGTCTTACTTGCTCCTCCTCAGGAGAAACTCTGCAAGTGTCAGAGCTCAGTTTGAGTGAGTCTTATATCTCATAGAGGAAAGAAATTCTCAGGGGATCAAAGAACATTGTATGATATTTCATCTCAGTTGTTTCCAGGTTCTGGCTATTACGAATAAGGCTGCTATGAACATAGTTGCGCAAATGTCTTTGCTGTATGGTGAGGCATCGTTCGGATATATGCTCAGGAGAGGTATAGCTGAGGGTTGGAGTTGAGTTAATCCCACTTTTCTGAGAAAGTGCCATATATCTTTCCAGAGGGGTTGAACAAGTTTGCACTCCCACCAGCAGTGGAGGAGTGTTCCCCTTTCACCACATCCTCACCAGCATGAGTTGTCATTAGAGTTATTGATCTTCACCATTCGGATAGGTATAAAAGGGAATCTCAAGGTCGTTTTGATTTCCATTTCCCTGATGACTAGGGATGTTGAGTTGGGTTTTCCTTTTCAGCATTGTTTTAGTTTTTATTTTCTTAAAAACTGCAAAGTCTATTTTCATGTCATCAATTGAACTACCCATATAATTTTCTTTGTTTTTGTGTTCTTTAAGTACTTTGAACATATTTATAGCTATTCTTTTTATTGGTCTCTAATTTCTTCCATATCATTTTCATTAGAGGGATATTTCCATGAGATTTGAGATTTTTATAGGTGGTGTATTACGTGGTGACATATTACATTGGTTTTTCCTGTACTAAAAATTAGTGGAGAGGTCCCAAGATAGCAATCCCAATCATCCATTGTATGTGATCAGCAAAACAACACCAATTGCAGACCTACGAACTGGCAATGCTGTGTACTCCAAAACTCCAGCATCTGTGTTTTCCAGATGAGAGGAGAGCCCATGATGAGGCAAACAACTGGTTCCAACCTCAGGTCACCTGGATAATTGTGAAAAAAGTCCCCAGGTTTAGAGTGGAGCAGGGTATCAGTCTCTGGCCACCCACATACACCATCCTATGGGTGGATACCTTCCAGGTACTGAGGTGCATGGCTCCTTAGACCTAAGATCCACAGAAACAGGCACAGCCATCATTCCAAAGCTCAACCTGTCTCTATAAGGTGACCAACTAGACCTCTGAACTCACAGATTCTCCAAAATGTCTGCACCCAAGGAGCAAAGTGTCTGATTAGAGTGTCTGGACATATGGAATGCATTAACCTCAGAGCAAGAAATCCAGTAGTAAGCTGTCTGACTCCAGGACTTGTCCTGATGAGAGGAGGGCCCCCATATTCCGACAGATCCCAATCTGTCTGGATGATCACATATCTGAGGATACCTGTGTGCAATTCCTTGAGTCAACCAATCCAAGCAGGCTGCAGGAACATCCACCTTCTTGCCTGGGGCTCTTCCCACACCACAAGATCTACAGCAGATGCCAGGAACTACCAGCCAATTCCAGAGACAACCAGATGGCTGAAAGCCAGTGTAAGATCACAACCAACAAAAACCAGAGCAATATTAACATCTCCAGAAGCTTGTAATGCAACAGCAAGCAGCCCTGGATACCACAACACAACTGAAACACAAGAAACTGACATTAAGTTTATGTTAATGAAGATGATAGTGGCGTTTGAAGAGGAAATTCTGAAAGAAATATAGAAAGATAGAGTGAAAAGATTGAGGCCTTAAAAGGGGAAATGAATAAATCACTCAAAGATACAGGAAAATACAAACAGGTAAAGGAAATGGATAAAAATGGTTCAAGATCTGAAGATGGAAATAGAAACAAGAAAGAAAGCACAAATTGAAGAAATCCTGGAGATAGAGCACATGGGGAAAACAGGAATTACAGAGGTAAGCATTGCCCAAAAAACACAAGAGATGGAGGAAATCATCTCAGTTGTAGAAGATACAAGTGAAGAAATTGAAGTATCTGTCAAAGAATGTTAAATATAGAAAATCCCTGACAAAAAAACATCGAAGAAATCAAGGACACCATGAAAAGCCAAATCTAAGAATAATAAGAATAGAAGAAAGAGACGATTCCAAGCTGCAAGGCTCAGGAAAAAAGATTCAACAACAAATTGGAAGAAAAAGAAATTCTTAAACACTGAAAATACAGAACAAAGAAAAAAATGTTAAAAGCTGGAAGGGAAGAAAGCCAAGTAACATATAATCACAATTCTATCAGAATCACCCCTGACTTCTGAGCAGAAACCGTAAAAGCCAGGAGGGCCTAGGCAGGTGTCTGAAAAACCCTACAAAATCACAGATGCCAATCCAGACTATTGTGCCCAGCAAAACTTTGAATCCCCATAGATGGAGAAAACAAGATACTCTACAGCAGAACCAAATTTAAGCACTATTTATGCACATGCCCAGCTCTACAGGAGGTACAAGAAGGAAAATACCTACCTACAAGCCCAAAACGCACAGGATATAAGTAACTTCACTACAGCAAAAAAAAAAAAAAAAAAAAAACAAAAAAAAAAAAACAAACAAACAAACAAACAAAAAAAAACAAAACAAAACAAAAAAGAAAAATCACACAAACATGCTATGACAACCAACATCAATATAAAAGGAACTAACAGGCCCTGGTCATTAATATCTTTCAATGTCAATGGACTCAATTCACAAAGGAAAAGACAAAGCTAACAATGGATTTATAAAGAGGATGGATCACTCTGTTGCATAGAAAGATAGATATTACCTGAGAGTAAATGGCTGGGAAAAAGTTTTCCATGCAAATGAACCCAAGAAGAACGCTGGAGTAGACATTCTAATAGCTCTTAAAATAGACTTTCAAGAAAATTAATCAAAAAGGATGAGGAAGGACACTTCATACTCATCAAAAGAAAAACCCACAAATTCTGAAGATCTCAATTCTGAACATCTATGCCCCAAATACAAGGGTACACACATTTGTAAAAGAAACATTAATAAAGCTTCAACCACAAATAGTGCCCCACACAATAATAGTGGGAGGCTTCAACAGCCCATTCTTGCCAAAGTACAGGCCAACAAAACAGAAATAATGACATTAACAGCCAAACACAAAAGAATACACCTTCTCAGCATCCCTCAGAACCTTCTCCAAAATTGACCATACTGTTGGTCACAAAAGAAGCCTCAGCAGATATAAGAGGATTGAAATAGTACCTTATATCTTATCAGGGTACCATGAACTAAAGCTAGACCTCAAGAACAATAATAAAATGCCTTTCAAATGTATGAAAACTGAACAACTCTCTACTCAATGACAAGTGACAGATTCCACTTACTAAAGTTGGATCAAGATTGGGTAAAACAATTAAATAATCCTACATCCTATAAGAAAACAGAAGTCATCAAAAGTCTCCCAACCAAAAAATGCACAGGATCAGATGGCTTCAGCACAGAATTCTACCAGACCTACAAAGAAGAGCTAGTACCAATACTCTTCAAATTAATCCACAAAATAGAAACAGAAAAAACACTGTCAAACTCATTCTATGAGAACACAGATACCTTGATATTTAAACCACAAAAAGACCCAACAAAGAAAGAGGATTTCAGACCAGCTTTCCATATGACACACAAATACTTAATGAAATGCTCACAAACAGAATCCAAGAACACAGCTGAAATGCCATCAATCATGATCAAGTAAGCTTCATTCCAGGAATGTAGGAATGGTTCAATATATGGAAATCCATCAATTTACTTCACAGTATAAAGAAATTTAAAGGGAAAAAAGCACATGGTAATCTCCTTAGATGCTGAAAAAGCCTTTGATGATACCCAACACTTGTTCATGTTAAAAGTGTCAATCTACAGATTCAACACAACTCACATCAATATACCAACACAATTCTTTACAGACCTTGAAAGAATGATTCTCAACTTTATAAGAAAAAGTACATAATACAGAAAGGTAAAACAATCCTGTACAATAAAAGATCTCCTGATTTAAAAGCTACTTGGTGCTGGCATAGAAACAGACTGGTGGATTAATGGAATTGAACTTAAGACCCAGAGATAAACCCATACACCTACAGAAACTTTATTTTTGATAAAGAAGCCAAAACCATACAATGGATAAAAGATGGAATGTTCAGCTAATGGTGCTGGCCTAACTGGATGTCTACATGTAGAAAAATGAAAATAGATTCATATTCCTCACCATGCACAAAACTCAAGTCTAACTTTGATCAAGGACCTTAACATAAAGTTAGAAACACTAAATGTATACAAGAGAAAGTGGAGAAGAACATTGAACTCATTGGCACCGGAGACAACGTTTTCCTAAACAGAATGCCAACAGCTCAGGATCTAAATGGGACGTCATAAAACTGAACATATTTTGTAATGCCAAAGACGCTGTCAATAAAAAAATGATAGCCTGCAGTCTGGGAAAAGATCTTCACTAAACCTACATGCAACAGAGGGTTAATATCCAAAATATATAAAGAAATGAAAAAATTAAACACCAGCAAACCAATTAATCCAATTAGAATGTGGTACAGTGCTAAACAGATTTCTCAACAGAAGAATATCAAATGGTCAAGAAGCACGAGGAAATGCTCAGCATCCTTACTCATCAGAGAATTGCAAATAAAAACAACTGTGAGATTCCATCTTACACCCTTCAAAATGGTTGAGATCAAAACCTCAAGTAACAGCATGTGCTGGAAAGGATATGGAGAAAGGGGACCATTCCTCTATTGCTGGTGGGAATGCAAATTTGTACAACCAGTTTTCAAATCAATCTGGTGGTTTCTCAGAAAATTGGAAATACCTCTATCTTAAGACCCAGCTATACTCCTCCTTGGCACAAACTCAAAAGATGATCCATGATCCAACAAGGACATTTGCTCAAGTATGTTCATAGCAACATTTTTATTTGTAATACCCAGAAACTGTAAACAACCCATATGTCCCTCAACTGAAGAATGAATAAAGAAAGTGTGGTACATATACACAATGGAATACTATTTGGCTATTAAAACAAGGACATTATGAAATTTTCAGGCAAATGGATAGAGATAAAAAAAGATTGAGTGAGGTATCTTAGACCCATAATGACACACATGGTATATACTCACTTATAATCAGACATTACCCGTATAATACAGGATAACCACACTACAATCCACCGACCTAAATAAGCTAAGTGACAAGGAGGACCCTAGGATGGTGATTAATTATAATTCAGAAGGGCAAATAGAATAGACAGTGGAAGTGTTTGAAGGTAAGGAACAGGACAAGAACCTACCATAGATGTCTTCTGAAAGACTGCACCTAACAGAGCATCAAACCAGATTCTGAGACTAACATCGAAACTTTGGGCAGATCATGGGGAGTGCTTTTGAAAAGTGGGAAGGGGGGTGCAAGTACCCAAGTGGAGCAGGTGCTTTACAAGAAGACCAAAAGAGCCAATAAATCTGGGCCCAGGTGGACCATTGTAGACTGATGAACCACACAAGGATCTGTATCAGCAATGAAGAGTTTGTATTTTCATAATCACTCACTTTTGACATTGCAACATTGTTTTGTCTTGTTTTTGTTTTGTGTGTGTTTTGTGTGTGTGTGTGTGTGTGTGTGTGTGTGTGTGTGTGTGTGTGTGTGTGTGTGTGTGTGTGTGTTTCTGTTTGTTTTGTTTTTGGTCAGAAAATGCTAAGAAAAAAAAGATTTTAAAAAATGCCCAGTCCTCTTACCAGGACTTTCCATCCAACCCTCATGTTTAAGTCTCATGGTTATCATGCATCAAACAATCTTCCTGAGGAAATTGTCAATGAACTTCCCAGTCTACAGATTTAGTACTCCAAGGAAGGAGTAGCGTTTAGTTCATTGATGCACAGGCTTGTTCTATTACCCAGGATTTCAGGGACAAGTGATTTACTGAGAGGCAGATGTCTCTCTCCTTTTCATTGCACAGACTCTTATAATTTACAGGTTCTGTCAATATGTACTCATTGCATATTGCTAATCTAGACACAAAGAAAAGTTCCAACAAGCTACAGTTTGACCAGTTAACATTTCTTAATGTGCTGCTTTCTATTGTTGTTTCTTTGAGGCTTTTGTTCCTTCTACTCACACATCCTTTCTTAGGGGTGCCAATTCAGTTGGAGGCCATAGTTTTATTACCATGTCACAATACAAGGTACATTCATTGCTCTTAACTCCTAGTCAGTAGGAAATAGAGCCCTGCACATGATAGCTTCCTTCAGTATATTAGGTGATACCTTTAAATTATTATACATTTTTACAAAATGGAGAAGGATTTCTCACATGCCCTAATGTTTTCAGAGCAGTATAAACCATGGGTGAACACACTGATGTAGGTGCAGGGATGGAGTACAAGACACCTCTACTCAAAGACTAATGCAGGATGAATGGAAAGAGGGGAGGGAAGAAATTCAAATCACAGAATGTAAGAGGGACTTGAATTTTGCACCGGAATTAAGTAGATGATTTGGAAATGAGAAATGTAGCAGGACTATTGGCATTTCCAAAGTGAGAAATAAATTAATCATGTTCCGTGCACACATCAAATTGTTCTGCAGACATAAATATTCCACAGAAGACAATCTGAAGCACTTATAGCCAGCAGTAAGAATGGACTCACTGGTGTCTTTGGTTCCCTGTGCATTCATGGAACAGGCATTTTTTCAGGCCTTTGCCAATTCATCTAACACGGCAAACACTAACTAATGCAGCATGTTTTCGTCAGTCAAAATTGTTGTCACATGAAAAGTTTCATGCTTCAAACTTGGCCAAAACAGCCCAATCAGAAAGTTGACTCCCGAGCTCTTGTTGTCTGTCTTCTTGTCTGAAGTCATGGTCCCTGCGGCTAGAGAAGATCCAAAACCACATTTTTTTCCTGACTTGTTTTTAAGTCAAACACAGAGCCTCAGATGCAGAGCCTAAGGGAAGAGTTTCAGAACTCTCAGTGGCAGTGGAGTTGGCGTGAGGAAGAACTTTTGGTAATTAGTGTGCCAGCTGCACCAATTAACAAAGTTAGAAGCATGCATGTTCACAAACATTCGAGATTAAATGCATAGCCGCTGAACATAAATTGACGCGAATCCACCAGTCTTCTGGCTGGGCAGATACTTGTGTCACTATGATGTTCTGGATTCATGTCTTTGGGCTCCTGTATATCCCCAGTTATCTATATGCCTTTACTGAAAACGAATGCTATTTAACAATCAAGGAATCTTTTTACCATGAAGGAGATGTGACGCTTGGTGCTTTTCTCCCTCTTCATATTTACTACACAGGCAGCAAAGTTCCTCATATAAACGTGCCACATGCATACCAGGACATTCACGTACAGTAAGTACAAGCATTCATTGTATGAGTTCAGAATTCTTGTGACTTTAAGAGTGTATGAATTAAAACTTCCTTATGTTTTCCACAGTCCTTCTTTTCCAGTTTTCAAATCTCTTCAAGTATATTCCTCTCTCTCTCTCTCTCTCTCTCTCTCTCTCTCTCTCTCTCTCTCTCTCTCTCTCTCTCTCTCTCTAACCTCTTTCAAAGGATAAGTCATAGTTTTTGTGTTACTCATTTTGTTTTCCTTGTGTGGTTGGAACTTAATGATAATCCTTTGTCATACTTGTAATGCCAGATGAACTGATTATTTTCAGTGTTATGATTTCAGCCAATGGCTAATTTAATCTAAGTATGACTTGTACTTCTGGGCTTTCCTTAAGTCCATATGTGCCTCTGTGGGAAGAGGCGATGTCACTGAGTTCACAGACTCCTGCCTGGAGTGCCTGGAATGCTGCTAGAGTGACAAGCATTAACTTGGCTATGTGCAGTTCATTTCACAACAGGACTGTCACCATTACATTTTGGGAGCATTTTTCTGCTCTACACATACAGTTGTATATCTCAGTTTTTGTATCTCAGTGTTTTTTTTTTTTTTTTTTCTATTTTTTTTATTCTCAGGAAAAAATTTAAATGTTTACATGTTTCCTATGTTTGTTTTCAGTGTTTTTCTCATGTATACAGATATGCTCAGCCAGATACTCTTTCTGTGAGGGTGACCACTTATAGCTGTTTTGGCTTTTTTGTTTGTTTGTTTGGTTATTGTTTTTTTTTTTTGTTTGTTTTTTGTTTGTTTGTTTGTTTGTTTTTAGCTTTTGTGGCATATGTGAGATTAAGGAATAGCATCTGAAAAGTCTTATTTCCTTAGACAAATTAATGACAAATATTCAAGTGAATCTTCATTGAGAAAATAAAGAATGCTTATTCCATACAGACATCCCAAATATCTACAGATCAATTTTAAAACACCTTGAAAAAAACAATAGAGCTTGTAAATATCTGAGCACATGAATAAATTGGTAGGAAGAAAATGGGCAGAAATTTACTGCATGTAATATAGTTATGAAGTTGAATTGTGTTCAGTGTTACATTAGTGTCTATTTGTTTAAAAACTTGGTTGGGTGTTAATTATAACTCAAGCACAGTGGCAGACATCAGATGTAAAAAAAAAAAAAAAAAAAGAACATCAGATATTGTAGAAATGTTTTCAAATATTTGGTGTGAAACTAACATAGCATAGGCAGCCACAGATCCAAAATTTTACATGTAGATGCAATAATGTATATCTCAATGCAGTAATTTGAGGTAGGCTTAATATCCTAAGGATAATACTTTGTTTCACATAAAAATCACAAATTTGTCGCATATACCTAGCAGACTGGGGCCTTTGGGTGCCTTTGGATGCTGTGTGGAGACCCTTTCACCTTATCCTAACTAATGTCCCTTGTTACTCTCCTTTTCCTCTGCTGTCTACTTTCACCAGCTCAAGCACCAACATACATGTGTATGTGTTTTTCTTTGTGCCATGCACCAACAAGCCCATATGTGAAAACACTATGATTTTTATTGCATGAGCCATTTGTGTCCCTCTTGTCCTTCATGCATTAAAGATTCGTAATCTGTAAAATATATTCAACTTTTTATTAAATCACAAATAAAATCAAAGTAGTTCATGAAAGAAAAAAGTATTTTTTTTTTTACTATAAAAGATTAACAGTCTCATCTAACACAAAACAAATCCTAAACATTTTTCTGAATATACTCAAAACGTTTGTTTTTTTTTGTTTTTTTTTTTTTTTCTGGAATAAAATATAGATAAAGTGGAACAACTTAAAGTTTTCTAGGATGTTGTTCTGGTGTCTAAAATAATCCCGGTTTGTTTTCTCCATTTTTATTTTTCCATATTTTAGCAGTGAAGATGGTTCCACCCCTGTGTCTTGATTTTGAGCACTACCATCCACTCTTGCTGTGGATTTGTAATTGAGGTCTCTATTTCCATGGGTGGCAACTTTGTGTCCTTTTCTTTGTATGCAACCAGAAAGGCTGTTGAGTGTCCTCTAAATCCTTTTTATGGCGGTCTGTCGTGTCTATGGTCTACATTCACTAAACTGAGAGTTACACCTTTTGTGCCTGCTCCTCAGTGTCCACTGATCATTTTTAATCTTCAGAATATTCTTTTAATTGTCACTCTGCTATGTTTGCTAGCTCTCCTTTACTCGGGACAATTAAAAAAGAAGATGCCATGTACAGAGCCATTTTTTTTTTAGCACAACCACAACCACAAACAGCCTATCAACTGTACACAAACCTCTCTGACATAAGAAATTAGTCAGAGTCAGAATGAAGTGAGAACTGGTGACAGCCATTGTCAGCACTGTGGGAGTTGTCCTACCATGTATCTGAAACTGCCACCGAAATAGATGTGAATTCAGGACTTGTAAATTAGCTTTCTTTTAAACTCATAGACTAAGAGATTATTTAATTGTATAGTAGTTCAATTTTATCTACTCTAATTGAATAAGTTAAATGATTCAGGAAGCATTCTTGGATTTCCAATGTAAATTTTCTGATGTGGCAGATGTTTAATAATATAAGAAATTTCTCAGATATCTGATCTTTCCTACTGATTTGCCTGCACGTTCTGTTTCTACCATTATCCTAATGAGATATTTTAAAGAACCATTTAAGGTTATTTTTGATAATTCATTACCTTATACCTTTATTATGCTATTATTACTAATTTCTTAACATTTTCATATTGTCTAAAACATTTGTACACTTTTTGCCTCATATTTCCATGTGTGATTGATAGTTTTTTGCCAAGTTGATACCAACTAAAGTCACTGGAAAGAATGATGATTTATTTGAATAAATGCCTCAATAAGACCAGGCTATCTACAGGCTTGAAGGGTATTTTCTTAGTCATCGATATGGGAGTGCCCAGCCAATTGTGGGTGGTGCCACCAATGAGCCGTGTGGTCTTTGTTTCATAAGATAGTGGGCTGAGCAACCAAAAGTGAGCAAGCCAATAAACAGCATTCCTTATGGCTCCTGCCTCTAGCCCCTGCTCTGGTTGAGTTCCTGCCCTAACTTCATTCTAAAATGAACAGTGATGAAGAAATATAGCTAAATGTGCTAGATATTTTTATATCCACTTTAGACCTGCTAAAGTCATCTCAGAGGCGGCAACATCAATTAAGAAAGGGCCTCCATAATACTGGGTTGTAGGCAAGCCTGTAGGGTATTTTCTCAAATAGTGATTGATAGGGATTGGCCCAGCCCGTTGTTGGCAGGGCCATTCCTGGACTAGTAGTCCTGAATCCTATAAGGAAACACGCCAAGAAAGCCATTATGAGATATAGAGTAAATAGAAGCCCTCTGTGGCCTCTGTATCACCCTCTGCCTCCACTTTTGGGCCTTCTTTGAGTTCCCTGTCTTGATTTTTTTTTCAGTGATGGAGTATAATGTAAAAATATAAGCTTAATAAAAGTTTTTGTCTCCATCTTGTTTTTGGTCATGGTGTTTCATCACAAAAATAGTAATAATTTTTAAAAAGCAATATATATATATACATATATATATGTATATGTGTATATATATATGTGTATATGTGTATATATATATATATATATTCCTCCCAGTTTGCTCTTGGTCATGGTATTTCATTGAACAAGTAATATACATAACTGAAACACTTTGTTTAGTTTTTAAAATCTGTTTGTGTGTGTTTCAATTGCAGTCTCGGTGTTTTCTTTTACTCTTTTTGTTTTGTTTTTAGAAACAAAAGCTCACTAACTCTTTATAGCGTTGACAGTTCTATAACTTACTATGTAGACAAGGCTGGCCTAGAACTGAAAGAGATCTGCCCATTTCTGCCTTCTGAGTACTGAAAATAAAAGTGTGAACTACCATTCTAAGCTAAATGTTCACTCTTTTCTCTCTCTTCTTTCTTTCTTTCTTTCTTTCTTTCTTTCTTTCCTGAAAACAGTGTTTCCCAGTATAGCCCTGGTTGGTGTTATACTCTCTAAGTATACCAGGCTGGCCTTGAACTCACAGATCATCTGCATCTGCCTCATGATGCTGTGGTATCATCAAACCTGCCTTCACTGTTTTTAAAAATAATGATTTGCTTGGTTTTTGTTAAATTTGTCTATTTGCATTTTAAAGACAGAGAAGGGGTGGCACAAATTTACATGGGTTTGAAGATAGAATAAAAAAGTAAAACAGAAGGAAAGTGGAAAATATCCTTTCATTATAAAAGAAAGATAGTATATATGTTCATGAACATGCACATCTTTAAATATATTAGACAAAATGAATGTTTAACCAATCTATGGAATCCAGAATTCAATCTCAGTGTATCAAAATAATGAGACAGAATCAGTAAAATTATGTTGAGTTTTAATACATGCTTATGGCACACTATGTGTTGTCAAACAAGACTCTAGGATAAAGTGATGAACTCTCAGTTATAAATTTTCCATTTCCTAATCAGTGCTTTGTGTGAGGAGGCTTGGAGACCCTCTGCTGATTTACCATGAAATATGTAGTAATGATTGAATTCTATAATATATTGCAAGCCTATGATTACATGAATAAAGTCAAAATGATACTTTATAATAAATATATATATATATATATATATATATATATATATATATATATATATATGTAGTCATTTGAATCTATACTGTCCATTGGCAAAAATTGTACTTACTTTTCTTGTGTCTCACAAATGACCTTCCATAATTTTTATTTTATCTTGTGCTTTAAAATATTCATTATTTCTTTAACAATTATCTAAAAAAATTACTATATTCACCTCCACCACCACACCTCATAAGCAGTCTCTCCACTCTTACCTTCATACCCAACTAAGTCTGTGGGTTTTTTTTTTTTTTTTTTTTTCAGTTTACTATACTTTGTGTCCTATAAATACTGTTGTATTTGGAGCTTTTCCTTGAGTGTTCTCAACCCCCTAGGGATCACAACACTGAAGAAACTGACCGTATTTCACCCAATAACTGTCAAATTTCAATAGCATCTCAGCTAGGGGTTGGATTTTTGTGCCCATCTCTTCTCCATGACGGTATTTTGCCTTGTTTGAGAATGGTCTTACACATGCTGTCATAATCTTTGTGAGTTCAAATGTGTAACTAGTCTGTTTTGGACAGAAAACACTGTTTCCTAGAGATTGTCCACAGCCTCTGGCCCTGACAACCTTCCCACTTATCCTCAGCCACGATCCCCAGCCTTTTTTAGTAGGCATGTGATACGTAAGTCACATGTATGGCTGAGCACTTCATAGTCTTTGACAATCTCTGATATACTCCGTCATTGCTTTCTTTGTTATTTGCCATCTGCTGGGAAAAAAAGCTTTGCTGATGAGGGCAGAGGGGTGCACTAATGCATGTGCACAGCAATAATTCACTGGGACTTAAGTTCATACTATGTCCATTTAACAGAATTATATCGTTAAGTCCATCCCTGGGTCTGTTACCTACCTAGTTACAGACTTGGCTATTTTTATAGCACCAAACATGTGTTCCATATTATTGAAGGGGCCTTATATCAAATCATTAAAAATGTTGGTTCAACATATAATATTTGTGCCCATTTTTATACTAGAATGCATATCATGTATGGCCAGCCATTACTATAGCCCTCATGGTTCACAGATAAGTGAGAGTTATGATTATTTTTATTTTCTTTAGTACCATGCATAGCACCTTTCAGCACTATGAATATACCTAGGAAAGATAAAGCA
The DNA here is from genome assembly GCF_903995435.1 of Acomys russatus. Taxonomy (NCBI): domain Eukaryota; kingdom Metazoa; phylum Chordata; class Mammalia; order Rodentia; family Muridae; genus Acomys; species Acomys russatus. The sequence continues at coordinate 5,032,567 of NC_067155.1, read as the reverse complement.
TCCAGGTGAGTAACAGCTTGATTTTTCCACGTTGTGTAATTCAATTATATAGCATCCTCAACGGTGGCATCTTGCCATCAAGGTTGCAGGATCCAATCTTGTACCTTCCTAATACATATTCTAGATAATGAATAGGAAAGATGTACAGCATATGACTTTCTTAGCATGAATCAGAATAGTCATTCCCACAGTTTTCAAGTTTACTGAGATGTCCAAAATTCTGGTGTGTTATTTTGGTACCTGGCATTTTGATTTGATTATGATATGTTTTTTACTTAAAATATTTTCATTGCTCATCTCTGCATTCCTATTTTAGTCTTTGTGGTCTGTCACCCTGCTCCTAAATTTTGTGGTTTTCATTATTTCCCCCTGCTAAATACAATTACATCTTTACTTATTAGTTTTAGATTAGGGCATATACAAAGTCTTTTGGGTTTTTTTTTTCTGTGAAGTTTTTAAAATAAATACATTAGGTTTAAAAGAAACACACCTCAGAGCATGCACGCAATCTATAAATCTTAGCATCGCCTCAGAAAAAGCACATATTGGAGATATGAAAAATACGAAGTCCTTTGACCCAGCAGATATATGGTATACCAGCAGCTACACTAAATGAAAATAAGTTTTGAAAAGGAATAGGGAATTACAAAGAATCATAGCTGCAAACATTTTGATGAAGGAAAACAAACCACTAAGTGACTAAAATGCCAGAATTTGGAAGAAAATTTTGACATCTAAAAATGCACTATTTATTTTCTTTTCAAGTATGTTTACTATAGAATTAATCTCCTTCCATTAACATCTTTCCAAACTATTTTTAAAATATTGATTTTCTTTTGAACCCTGAACAATGTCTTAATATAAAATATTTCTATATCCAAGTAAAGAACAATTTACTAACTATAATCTTAAGGAAACTTTTGTGAACAGCACATTTTGACACTAAAATGAAATGCTATTCTTTGTGTGGAGGGCTTTTGGCACCACTAAGAGTGACATATTGTCCTCACCGTGTTCTTATTAGACAGATTAAGAGATGCTTTATAAAGCAAATTTCTCTAGGAGCAAGTGTGAAGATCTGAGTTTACATTTTCCAAACATCATGAATGTGATCTTGTAATGCAATGATCATATGAAGGGTAGAAACAGAGAGAGTTGACTTGCTACAAGATTGCTGGCCAGAGTGCCAGGCTTATGTGTTGGAAACTACAAAGAGAGTGTGGGGTCAGTTGGGGTGGTCCTCTCTCTCTTTCACAGCACTGAGTAAGGAGAGGCAGAATCTCCGCTATTCTAATGCCAGATAGGTATGCATAATGTTTTCCAGGCCATCCAGGTCGACATGGACAAACTCTGTCTCAACTAATTAAGTAAGTAAGTAAGTCTTTTGATAACTAAATAAATGACCAAGAGACACTGTATGAAATAATTTGGACAGCTTGGACTGACCCCTGGATTTCCTTCTCTGTCTTGCACTCATGGCTATTGAAACTTTTACAAAACTGTATCTTCACAGAGACTCATATCCACATAAATAAGGCACACAGCTCATAAATACACAAAAAGGTCAAAGGAATTCTGGTGTGGATTCACATGAATTAATCCTAGAAATTCAGAGGTAGAGGCATGAAGAGCCCCACGTGTAGGTTCAGTTTTCTTAACCAATATATTTTATTAGAAACTTATTAACCGAGCGTATGTCCCTTATAACCTGACTAACCAAAACAATAGGAAAAGAGAATTAAAAAATAACAAAACCATAAGGATATCAGTTCCGAGGAATGATTCTCCTGGCGCTGCCAGCAGGGTTTCTTCTGCTGGAGTCTGGAGTAACCAGAACCCGGAACCTCAGCAGGAGCCTGGAGCCCTGAAGCCTTCCCTCGAGTGGTTCTCTCTAGGAGCATCTCAAAGTGCAGCGATGAACAGCCAAAACTATCCCAAGTCTCCAAAAGGCCCCGCCTCCAGTTTTGGGTTCATTTATATATCTCCTCCCAGAGTCTGTTCATGGATCTTTTCAGCTGGCAACAATCAAGTTCCCACACGAGGTGGTTTGTATTCTAGTGGATTAATCCCACCTGTTCTCTCACAAAACCATTCCAGTTCCACACTTGGGATCACAGCAAAAACAGATTTATCTCTCCTTCACCCATGTTTTCAAGGCCAGCCTAGTCTGTACAGTGTATTCCATGCCACCCTGTTAAAAAAAAAATCGTAGAAATGACAGCATGACAATATATGATTTTGACTAACTTTGTGCAGTTCTTTAAATAAGATAGTCACAAAAACTTTAGTGATTGTATCAACATATAATGACCATTTGTAGTTGTAGAAGATGGAAGGCCAAGATTCTGACATGAAGAATTCTGATGTTTTGGTAGAACCTAATTGCTCACTCATGGGCAGTTTTTCTTTTATTTTTCCATGCATAAGAGAAAAATAAATCAATACAATAATAGAGTCTCTGAGATCATAATCAATGAATGTTCTTTAGGATCTAGCCTAATTTTAATATCTTAAAATGCCAATTCTAATTTCAGTCATTCGTGAGAAGATATTAAAATATGGATTTTATAGGATCATCAGCATTTAAATAATGAGAACCATAACAACAAATATGAAGCTTGTGTGATCTATGTCTTCTTCCTGTGTAATTTTTATGAAATCTGTGCAGGTATAAGTTTAAGAACTACCAGTTTGTTCTGGCCCTGGTTTTTGCCATTGAGGAGATCAACAGAAACCCTCATCTTCTACCCAACACAACTCTGGGCTTTGATGTCCTTAATGTTGCATTTAGTGGAAAGAATATTCTTTATTCTGCCCTGTTATGGCTCACAAGGATGAGCATTCCAATACCTAATTACAACTTTGTACAGAAGAGAATATCACCTGTTGCAATCACAGGAACATCATTGGTAATATCTGCCCAGATTGAGACACTGATACAACTCTACAAAATACCTCAGGTGAGGGGTGGTTTCTGGGAACCAAGAGTCAAGTATCCTTTGTTGATGTTATAGGTATCTGAAAAGGTTATGTAAGGACACTGGAGTTAATCCTCTATCAGAGGAAAGTATGAAGGTCCTTGATGACAGTTCCATATTTGCAGTGCTTGAAATAGAAAAGAATGAGAGGTAGATGAGACTGGCTAGGTTATTTAAAATGGAAACCTCTCAGTAATTTCTGTGGAAAACTCTGTAATGAATTTGCCTTTTACAATATGACAGAACCATGTTTCACCCTCACTGCTTACATATGTTGACCCTGGCCTGAGACTGTGTTTGATGCCAATGTTCTATAACTTGTTTCCATTTTTTTTTTCCTCTTCAGCTCACTTTTGGGCCATTTTATTCTACCTTGAATGACCCAGAACAGTTTAAATTCCTCTATCAGATAGCTCCTAAGGACACATCTCTGTCACTTGCAATAGTCTCTTTGTTACTTCATTTCAACTGGTCCTGGGTTGGTCTCATAATCTCAGATGACCACCAAGGATCCCAGATCCTCTCAGACTTGAGAAAAGATATGGAGAGTAAAAGCATCTGCATAGCCTCTGTGAAAATGATCTCTGGCACCTGGAATTCATTTTCCAATGAACTATGGAAAAGTCTGGAGAAAATTGAGGAATCACCAGCAAATGTGATAATTATTTGTGGAGACACAATTTCTTTACAGGGTTTAATGCGACACATTGCACAACTATTAATCACTTGGAAAGTCTGGATCTTGAACTCTCAATGGGATGTTGACACTTATTCTGATTATTTCATGGAGGAGTCATTTCATGGGAGTCTCATTTTTTCACACCACCATAAAGAGATGGTTGACTTTACAAAATTTGTTCAAACAGTTAATCCCTACAAGTACCCAGAAGACATTTATCTTCCCAAGTTTTGGTATTTGTTCTTCAAGTGCTCATTTTCTGAGGTTGATTGTCAACTTTTGGAGAACTGCCAACCCAATGCTTCTTTGGAGTTACTGCCTAGACACCTTTTTGACCCATCTATGAGTGAAGATGTCTACAATATATACAATGCTGTGTATGCTGTGGCCTATAGTCTCCATGAGATGATTCTTCAGCAAACACAAATTCAACCAAATGATAATGGTGAAGCAATGGTATTCTTCCCCTGGCAGGTAATATACTTTCCTACATTTTGTAATATCAGCAGTTTGATGATTTTTATTATTTCATAAGGCATTCCAATTGGGTATCATACATTTTACATTATGTTGTCAATAAGCATGGGAGAAAATATTTGTTTCCCTGTCTGGAGTTTAGTGCAAAACCATGAGTAAGTGTCCTTTATAAATAGAGTGCTAGAAATAATAATAATTTAAAAACTGATTATATCAATATTAAATTCATATAACACATTTTTCTTTTCTTATTAATTTATTTCATTTACATTCCTATTGATGCTCCCGTCTTCTTCTAATCCAACCCTCCCACCCTCTTCCCCCATTCCCCACTCCCCTTCTCAGAAAAATGGAGGCTCCCTACCCCATACCAAACTTCCCCAACACATTTTTTTTTTTTTTCTGCCTTAGATGTTTATTTATATTTACAACAGATACGTGCAGATCTCAGGCTTCATCGGAGAAGCTTAGTTTTGTTTTTTTTTTTTTTTTTTTTTTTTTTTTTTTTTATTTTTTATTTTTTTATTAATTTGTTCTTGTTACATCTCAATGTTTATCCCATCCCTTGTATCCTCCCATTCCTCCCCCCCCCCATTTTCCCATTATTCCCCTCCCCTATGACTGTTCCTGAGGGGGATTACGTCCCCCTATATATTCTCATAGGGTATCAAGTCTCTTCTTGGCTACTTGCTGTCCTTCCTCTGAGTGCCACCAGGTCTCCCCCTCCAGGGGACATGGTCAAATGTGAGGCACCAGAGTATGAGTGGAGAGTGTGATACGACTTTCCCAACACATTTTTATCAGGACTAATTGCAACCTACTTCCCTGAAGCCAGACAAGGTAGCCCAGCTAGGGGAAAGTGATCCAAAAACAGGTAACAGAGTCCATATCAGAGACAGACCTTGCTTCAATTGCTAGGAGACCCACATGAAGACAAGCCAGCACATCAGCCAAATATGTATATATGTATCTTATATACAGTCATTACATGCTCTTTGGTTGGTGGTTCAGTTTCTGTGAGCCTCATAGGCCTATGTCAGTTAACTCTGTTTGTCTTCTTGGGGTGTTCTTTTTCTCCTGCAAGTACCTTTCTCCTTTCCCTAACTCTTACACAAATTCCTGAGATTCAACTAATGTTTGGCTGTGGGTCTCATCATAAGTTTTGATCAGCTGCTGGGTGGATCCTCTCAGATGACAATTATGCTAGGCTCCTGTCTGCAAGCATAGCAGAGTGTTATTAATAGTGTCAGACATTGGCTCTCTCTATTGGGCTGTGTCTCAAGTTTGGTCAGTCATTGGTTGGCCACTCCCTCAATCTCTGCTCCATCTTTAGCCCTGTACAAATTGTAGGCAGGACAAATTTTGGGTTGAAGGTTATGTGGGTGGTTGGTGTCCCCCTTACTCCACTGAAAATTTTGCCAGGATATGGGAGATGGTCACTTTTGTCTCCATATCCCTGCTGCTAGGAGTCTCAGCTCTAGTCAAACCCATATCCTCCCAGGAGCCTACCCCTTTGCAGGTCTCCAGCTTGTTCTAGAGATGCCCTCTATTGGTTTCCCTTCTCTCTCTCTCTCTCTCTCTCTCTCTCTCTCTCTCTCTCTCTCTCTCTCTCTCTCTCTCTCTCTCAGCCTTCTGACTTTCCATTCCTACTGTACCCAGTTTCCATCCCCCTCCTCTTTGTTACCCAGTTCTTTCTCCATCTACTTCCCATGTTTATTTTTTAATTTAAAAATCATTTATTTATTCACTTTCCATCCTGATTGTGACCTGCTCCCTTATCTCCTCCTGGTCCTTGCCTCTTTCCACACCCCTCCCTCATCACCTTGTACTTAGAAAAAGGGACACTCTCAATACCAAGCCACACATCCATTCACATCAGGATTAAGCACATCCTTAGCCCACTGAGGCCAGACAACGCTGCCCAGCTTGGGGAAAGTGATCCAATGGCAGGCAACAGAGTCCATGTTAGAGACATCCCCCACTCCATTTGCTAGGGGACCCTCATGAAGACCAAGCATCCCATCAGTTACATATGTCTTTGAGCCCTAGATCCAGTCCATGCACGATTTTTGGTTGGTGCTTCAGTCTTTATAAGTCCCATTGGCTCTGTTAGTCTTCTTATGGAGTTCTTATCCCTCTGTATCCCTCTATCCTTCTTCACTCTCCATCACAAAGTTCCCTGAACTCCACCTAATGTTTAAGTGTGGGTTTCAGCATCTGTTTCAATCCACTGCTATGTGGAGCCTCTCAGAGGACAGTTATGCTAGGATCCTGTCTCCAAACATTGGAATGTATCATTAATAGTGTTAGGTGTTGGCTCTCCCCTATAGGGTGGATCTCAAGTTGGGCCAGCCATTGGTTGACCATTACCATAGTCTCCGTTCCATTGTTTTTCTCACACACCTTGTAAGCAGAGTAAATTTTTGTTGTAAAGTGTTGTGGGCGCGTTGGTACCCACCTCCTTCCACAGAAAGTTCTTCCTGGCTCGGAGGTTTCATCTTCACTCTCCATCTCCACCACTGCTGGCATGTTCATGTCATGGAAAAGCCACCCATACATTTCCCTTCTCTCAGTCTGCCTTCTGACCTCCCACACCTCTTTTTTTTCCCCAATACTCAATCCCTTATCCATACTATGCTTCACATTCCCCCTCAACCCAGTTCCTTTTCTTCATCCACTTCTGACCTCTATTCTATTTCCACCTCTGAATGAGAATCAGGCATCCTCTCTTGGACCTTCTATATTACTTAGCTTCTTATCTACCGGTCCATCTGTCTGTCTGACTGACTGTCTAGCTATCTATCATCTATTTAATAATTTCTCTTTCTTTTACATCCTTGTCATAGCTCCATCTCTCTTTTCCTCCCAGTCACACCTTCCCTCCCTGTCCCCTTCCTCCCTTTCCTATCCCTCAGAAAAAAGGGGAGATTCCCATTTCCATCCACTCCAGCTCAGCACAGCGTCAGGAGTGAAAGTGTCCTCTTCCTCTGTGGCCTAATAATATAGTCCCACCAGGACAAAATGATGAAAAAAAAAAAGGGTGACATCAGAGTCTATAGCAGAGACAGCCCATGTTCCCCTTACTAGAGGACCCACATAAAGCCTGAGTGTAGGGGGCCTGGTCCATTCCTGGTGTGGTCTTCGGTTGGTGCCTCAGTTTCAGGAAGCCATACCGGGCCCTGGTTAGTTGATACTGTTGGTCTTCTTGTGGAGCTCCTGTCACTTCTAGGGATTTTTCTCCTATTCCCCACTTACTAAGTCCCACTATTAGTGTGTTGGATCAATGTGTGGCTTAACCTTTAAACATGTTTCTTTTATGAATGAATGTGTGTGCCCTTGTATTTGAGGCACAGATATTCAGGATTATGATGTCCTCTTGATGAGTTTTTCCTTTGATGAGAACAAAGTGTCTTTCCTCACTTTTCCTGATTAATTTTAATTGAAAGTCTATTTTAATTATATATCTGAAGGGCTACTCCAGCTTGCTTCTTGGGTCCATTTTCTTGGAAAAATCTCTTTCTAGCCCTTTACTCTCAGGTAATGGCTATCTTTGTTGCTGAAGTGTATTTCTTGAATGCAGCAGAATGTTGGCTCTTCTTTCTCAATTTTATGATAAATTACCAGATTGATTTACAAAGTGGTTGTATATGTTTGCACTCCCACCAGTAAGGGCTGAGTTTCCTCTGACTCCCTATCCTCACCAGCATGTGCTCTCACTTGAGTATTTTAACTTAGCTATCCTGATGGGGGGGTGCAAGATGGAATCTCAGAGCTGTTTTGATTTGCATTTACCTTATGACTAAGGATATTGAGCATTTCTTTAAGTGCTTCTCAGCCATTCCAGATTCCTCTGTTGAGAATTCTGAGTTTAGCTCTGTACACTATTTTGTAAATTGGATTATTTGTTTAGCTGGTGTTTACTTTATTGAGTTATTTATATATTTTGGGTATTAGACCTCTGTCAGACATAGGACATGTGGAAACCATTTCCCATTTGTAGAAACTATTTTGTTCTATTGACATTGTCTTTTCCCTTACAGAAGTTTTCAAGTTTCATGACTTGTTAATTGTTGACCTTAAAGCTTGATCTGCTGGTGTTCTGCTCAGGAAGTTGCCTCCTGTTCTAATGACCTCAAGGCTATTCCCTTTTTCTCTTCTATTAAATTTAGTGTATCTGGTTTTATGATGAAGTCTCTGATCCATTTGTACTTAAGTTTTGTGCAGGGTAATAAATATGGATCTATTTGCATTATTCATCATGTAGGCATCTTGTTAGACCCACAAAATTTATTGAAGATGTTTCCTATTTTCCTGTGGATAGTTTTGGTATTTTGTAAAAAAAAAAAAAATAATCAAGTGTCCGTAGCTCTGTATGTTTCTTTCTGTTTTGTAATTCAACTTGAAATCAGGGGTGGTGATAACTCCACAAGTTTTATTATACAGGATTATTTTGTCTTTAATTTTTCCATATGAAGTTGAAAATTACTCTTTCATGGACTGTAAATAATTGTGTTGGAATTTTGAAGGAAATTTTTATATTTCTTTTGGTAAAATGGCCATGTTTTTCAATGTTAACTCTACCCATCCATGAACACTGAAATATTTTCATCTTCTCATTTTCTTTCATCAGAGACTTGAAGTTCTTCTCAAACAGGTCTTTCACTGTTTTGGTTAGTTATACCAGTATATTTTGTATTATTTGTTTCTATTGGGAAGAATTTTGTTTCCATATTTTTCTCGGTCCATTTATCAATTATTTAAAGGAGGGCTACAAATTTTTGGAGTTAATTTTTTTTCTCCAGCTATTTTGATGAAGGGGTTTTTCAGCTGTGGGAGTTCTATGGTAGAATTTTCAGGGTAACTTATGGATACTATCATATCATCATCTGCAAATAGAGATATTTTTGACGTCTTGCTTTCTAATTTGGATCCTTTTGAATTCTTTTAGTTATCTTATTACACTAGATAGGACTTAAAGTATTATGTTGAATAGATTTGGATTTAGTGGTCAGCCTTGTCTTGTCCCTAATTTTAGTGGAATTGCTTTAAGTTTCTCTCCATTTAATCTCAAGTTTGTTATCAGCTTGCAGTATATTGCCTAAGGGGTGTTGAATTTTGTCAAAGATTTTCTCAGCATCTAATGAAATAATCATGTGTTTTTGTTTCTTTAAGTTTCTTTGCACAGTGGATTACTTGATGGAATTTTGTATGTTGAACCATCCCTCTATCCCTGGGAAGAAGCCTACTCGATCATGGTAGATGATATTTTTTATCTGTTCTTGCATTTAGTTTGAGAGTTTTACTCAGTATTATTGCATCAATGTTCATGAGGGATAGGGTCTGAAATTTACTCTCTTTGTTGAATCTTTCTGTGGTTTAGATATTAGCATGACAGTGTGTATTAAAATATGTTTCTGAATGTTCCTTCTAGTTTTATTTTATGGAACAGTCTGAGCAGTATGGGTATTAACTTTTCTTTGAAAGTCTGGTAGAATTCTATGCTAAATCCATCTGTCCATGCTCTTTTTTTGGGTAGGATTTTAATGACTGGTTCTATTTCTGAGAGTTTTTTTAGGGCTATTTGATTATTATCCTAATCTTGATTTAACTTTGGTAAGTGGAGTCTAGTTAGAAAATCATCCATTTCATTTAGATATTCCAGTTTTGTAGGGTATAGGCCATTGAAGTAAGACCTAATGATTCTTTGGATTTCCTCAGTGTCTGTTGTTATGTCCCCATTTTCTTTATGATTTTTAAAATTTGAATATCACTGCTCTGCCTTTCAGTTACTTTGGGTCAGTTTTTGTCTATCTTCTTGATTTTCTTAAATAACCAGCTTTAATTTTTTATTGATTCTTTGCATTGTTCTTTTTCTTTTTAATTAAACTACATCAGTTGATTATTTCTACCATATACTCCTCCTTAGTGTATATAGAGATATGTTTGGCCAAGTGTGGTGGTGGACACCTTTAATCCCAGCCCTCGGGAGGCAAACGCAGTCAAATCACTGTGTGTTCAAGGACATCCTGGTCTACAAAATGAATCCCGGACATCCAGGGCTACAAAGAGAATCCCTGTCTCAGAAAAAAATAGAGATTTTTTTTTTACCAATAATTGTTATTCTGTAATTTTTATATTAGTGGTGGTAGTGTGTATGTGTGTGCATACATGCACGCGTACATGTGCACGTGTGTCTCTGTGTGTGTTATTACCCTTTTTTTTGCTAATGTGAAATTATTTATTTCCTGTTTTTGGGTTTTTTTTTTTTTGTGTGTGTGTATTTATGCTCATTGTGATGTAGTTTTCATTCTAGTATCCTCTATAAGGCTGAGTTAGGGAAAATATTTTTTAATTTGGTTTTGTCATAGAATACCCTGGTCCCTCTATGATGACTGAAAGTTTTGCTGGTTATAGAAGTCTGAGCTGGCATCTTTTGTCTCTTATGGTCTAAGATGTCTGTCCAGATCCTTCTGACTTTTAAAGTCTCTGATGAGAAGTCTAATATAATTCTCACAGTTCTAGCTTATATGTCCCTGATATCCACCACTTCTGGTAGTCCCTGGTGGCTGTTGCCTCTGTTAATTGCAGGTAAAGCTAGGACCTGGAAACTTCATATAACAACTTTTCTCACAGTTTTCTTTATAATCTATTCACTGTGGAAACTTGATATTTCCCATAAGTATTTCTCAGAGCAGAGGTAGGAACAGAGGAGCAGTATATCTTTAAGGGTTAAAATGCTTCTGAGCACTACTATAATGTTAGGAAGATAAGGATCACTTTGAAGTGCACTGTAAACTTCAGGACTGTTATTTTAAGAATGAAAGCACTGAATGTGTTCCAAAAGTTCATAGGCGTGGCAAGCTTTGAGCTGGATAAATGCACATAACTTGTTTTATCTGTGTTTAGTTCAATGACTTCTCCCGAAAAGAATGAGGTTTTTGACGTTTAATGTGTTTTAGTCAAAGTGTCTTTCATTTACTCAAAAACACTCATGCCTCTTTTTATTTTGAGAGGTTAAAAACATTGAGATTCTTTGCAACACTTTTAAAAATGTGGTTTTAGTGTCACAGCTGTACTTCAACCAATAAACCAATATGCCTACATCTCTTTTAGTTTCTTCCTTTCCTAAAGAACACCTTAATGAAAAACCACATGAGAGGCCACACAGTAATGGAAGGGAGAAGAAACTTGGATTCAGAATATGACGTTCTCAATTTCTGGAATTTTCCAAAAGGTCTTGGATTAAAGGTGAAAGTAGGAACATTTTCTCCAAATGCTCCCCAGGGTCAACAGTTCTCTGTATCTGAACATATAATACAATGGCCTACAAAGTTTACAAAGGTGAGTTGTGTCTTATTGCACCACTTTGACCCATCATAAAAATAAAAATTATTCTCGGGATGTAATGATTTGGTACCAGTGAATATCCAACTACCAATAAAGAGCTACACATAAAACCAGCCAATAGACTTTGATAGACAACAGGGCAAGAGGGCATTCTCAGTGCTGGTACAACTTGATGAGATGGGAGTGGTGGTGGGGGGCATGTCTCCTCTTCTGAGGAGGGAGAGAGGGAGGATGGGACTGGGAGGCGAGGAGGGAGAGGGTTGCCACCAAGATGTGAAGCAATCAAATTAAAAACAAAAAGAATAAGATGAGACAAAAATGAAAACAAAACAAAACAAAAAACACAGCCAATATAAACTGCTTTTTCATACCATGACTGTGATCAATGAAAGAGTTTATTTTTCAGTTTTATTAATTTTGACACATTTGCTTACTTTTTCCTCTTCCTGTACATCTTGTCTCTTTTTTAAAATTCATTTTATTTTATTTTTTAACTTTTATATATACATTTATATTATCACACATATATACAATAAGCTGCATACAGCTTGAAGGACCATGAAACAATTAGGGATCATATAAATGTTAAGTTCATAGTGTTTTGCCTATTCGTATTTGGCAAAAATGTAGAAAACATTTTTCCTATTTTAGTGAGTCTACAACTCTGAATGTAAATCAATATCTATCATATCTCATCTCTATCAACCTAAAAATTTATGTCTAGATCTAAAAATATGTTAGCCTCTAAAAAACAAAGCTTTATTGTAAAACTAAACCATCTGGTCTTCAATTGCATCAGAGACTTGAGAAGGAATAAAATTAACTATCTGAGTAAACAGGAAGTGAAAATTAGCAGCTTCCAAAATGAGAAAATGACAGTTCACTGCCTATTCAGTCACCCAAAACTCTGTAACACTGGAGCATCATCTTCAGCCTTCTTGCCCATTATATCTGATAAACATATTTATGAAGCAGGAACTATTGAGGACTTGCTTACCCTGTCTTGGCAGAGTTTGTCCATCGACTCTGCCTGCAACCAAGGTTGCCCACTTTTAGGAAGAATTCTGTCTGTGGCAGAAATGCAGCCATTTTGTCCAGTGGCTTGTTTGTCACATTTAAAGCCATCTCCATAAGGCTCATCATCTTCTCTGAGGTAGGCTAGGTGTTTCCAGGCAGTAATCTGTCTTATTGACAAAGTATCCTGAAAATTATAAAATATCTTTAAATGTCATATTTTGTAGATTTTGGAGGTTTTTGAGGACCTTTTATTTTTTTTTTCAAAAGGAACAAACTTTTTTTTTTATTAATTTATTCTTGTTACATCTCAATGTTTATCCCATCCCTTGTATCCTCCCATTCCTTCCCCCCCCCCATTTTCCCGTTATTCCCCTCCCCTATGACTGTTCCTGAGGGGGATTACCTCCCCCTGTATATTCTCATAGGGTATCAAGTCTCTTCTTGGCTACCTGCTGTCCTTCCTCTGAGTGCCACCAGGTCTCCCCCTCCAGGGGACATGGTAAATGTGAGGCACCAGAGTACGTGAGAAAGTCGTATCACACTCTCCACTCAACTGTGGAGAATATTCTGACCATTGGCTAGATCTGGGAAGGGGTTTAAAGTTTACCTCCTGTATTGTCCTTGGCTGGTGCCTTAGTTTGAGCAGGACCCCTGGGCCCAAATCTGCCTATCATATTGTTCTACTTGTAGATTTCTAAGACCCTCTGGATCCTTTTATTTTGCTGTTCTCCCATGCGTCTCTCATTTAGAGTCCCAATAGGATGCCTTCCCCTCTGTCCCAGTTTCCTGGTAAGTGAAGGCTTTTGTGGGACATGCCCCTTGGGCTAGTATGCAGATATAAGTGAGTATATACCATTTGATTCTTTCTGCTTCTGGGTTAACTCACTCATTATAATCATTTCTAGCTCAATCCATTTATCCACAAATTTCGGGAATTCCTTGTTTTTAATAGCTGAGTAGTATTCCATAGTGTATATGTACCACAGTTTCTTTATCCACTCTTCTACTGAGGGACACTTAGGCTGTTTCCATGTTCTGGCTATTATGAATAAGGCTGCTATGAACATGGTTGAGCAAATTTTCTTGTTGTGTGCTGGAGCATCTTCTGGGTATATTCCAAGGAGTGGAATAGCTGGGTCTTGAGGAAGCCCTATTCCCATTTTTCTGAGATAGCACCAGATAGATTTCCAAAGTGGCTGTACTAGTTTGCATTCCCACCAGCAATGAAGGAGTGTTCCTCTCTCCCCACATCCTCGCCAGCATGTAGTGTCACTTGAGTTTTTGATCTTAGCCATTCTGATGGGTGTAAGATGGAATCTCAGAGTTGTTTTGATTTGCATTTCCCTGATGACTAAGGAGGTTGAGCATTTCTTTAAGTGTTTCTCAGCCATTTGATACTCCTCTGTTGAGAATTCTCTGTTTAGTTCCAAGGCCCATTTCTCAATTGGGTTATTCGGTTTGGTGGTGTTTAATTTCTTGAGTTCTTTATATATTTTGGATATTAGACCTTTGTCAGATGTAGGGTTGGTGAAGATTTTTTCCCAGTCTGTAGGCTGTCGCTTTGTTCTCTTGACAGTGTCTCCTGCCTTACAGAAGCTTCTCAGCCTCATGAGGTCCCATTTATTAATGGTTGACATTAAGGCCTGGGCCGTTGGTGTTCTGTTCAGGAAGTTGTCTCCTGTGCCAATATGTTCCAGGCTCTTTCCCACTTTTTCTTCTAAGTGGCTTAGTGTCTCTGGTTTTATGTTGAGGTCTTTAATCCACTTGGATTTGAGTTTTGTGCAAGGTGATGAATATGGGTCCAGTTTCATTTTTTTACACATAGACCTCCAGTTAGACCAGCACCATTTGTTGAAGATGCTATCCTTTTTCCATTGAATGGATTTGGCTTCTTTGTCAAAAATCAAGTGACCATATGTGTGTGGATTCATTTCTGGGTCTTCGATTCGATTCCACTGATCAACCAGCCTGTTGCTGTGTCAGTACCATGTTGTTTAAATTACTATTGCTTTATATTACAGTTTGAGATCAGGTATGGAGATTCCTCCGGAGCACCTTTTATTGTACAAGATTGTTTTAGCTATTCTGGGTTTTTTGTTTTTCCATATGAAGTTCAGAATTGAACTTTCAATGTCTTTAAAAAATTGTGTAGTTATTTTCATAGGGATTGCATTGAATCTGTAGATTGCTTTTGGTAGGATGGCCATTTTTACTATGTTAATTCTCCTGATCCATGAGCAAGGAAGATCATGCCATCTTTTCAGGTCATCTTCAATCTCTTTCTTCAGAGTTTTGAAATTTTTTTCATACAAGTCCTTCACTTGCTTAGTTAGGGTAACTCCTAGATATTTTATATTGCTTGTGGCTAATGTGAAGGGTGTGGTTTTCCTAATTTCTTCCTCTGCAAGCTTGTCATTTGTGTATAGGAAGGCTACAGACTTTTTTGAGTTAATTTTGTATCCAGCCAATTTGCAGAAGGTGTTTATCAGCTTTAGGAGTTCTCTGGTGGAGTTCTGAGGGTCACTTATGTACACTATCATATCATCTGCAAAGAGGGATAATTTGACTTCCTCCTTTCCCATTTGGATACCCTTGATCTCCTTTTGTTGTCTTATTGCTCTAGCTAGAACTTCGAGTACTATATTGAAGAGAAATGGAGAGAGTGGGCAGCCTTGCCTTGTTCCCGATTTTAGAGGAATTTCCTTGAGTATCTCACCATTTACTTTGATTTTGGCTATTGGCTTGCTGTATATAGCCTTTATTATGTTGAGGAAAGTGCCTTGTATCCCCGATCTCTCTAAAACTTTAAACATGAATGGGTGTTGAATTTTATCAAATGCTTTCTCTGCATCCAAGGAGATGATCATGTGGTTTTTTTATCTTCAGTTTGTTTATCTGGTGGATTACATTGATGGATTTCCGTATATTAAACCATCCCTGCATGCCTGGAATGAAGCCTACTTGGTCACGATGAATGATATCTTTGATATGCTCCTGTATTCGTTTTGCAAGTTTTTATTTAGTACTTTTGCATCTATGTTCATAAGAGAAATTGGTCTGAAATTCTCTTTCTTTGTTGAGTCTTTGTGAGGTTTAGGTATCAATGAGACTATGGCCTCATAGAATGAATTTGGTAATTTTCCATCCATTTCTATCTTTTGGAGTAGCTTGAAGAGTATCGGTATTAGCTCGCCTTTAAAGGTCTGGTAGAATTCTGCACTGAAACCATCTGGCCCTGGGCTTTTTTTGGTTGGGAGACCATCGATGATTGCTTCTATTTCTGTAGGGGAAATGGGACAATTTAGCTTGTTTATCTGTTCTTCATTCAACTTTGGCAAGTGAAATTGTTCAAGAAAATCGTCCATTTCCCTTAGATTTTCAAATTTTGTGGCGTATATGCCTTCAAAGTAGGATCTTATGATTCTTTGAATTTCTTCAGTGTCTGTTGTTATGTCTCCCTTTCATTTCTGATTTTGTTGATTTCAATACTGTCTCTCTGCCTTTTAGTTAGTTTGGCTAATGGTCTGTCTATCTTGTTGATTTTCTCAAAGAACCAGCTTTTGGTTTTGTTGATTCTTTGGACTGTTTTCTTAGTTTCTAATTTGTTAATTTCAGCCCTGAGTTTGATTATTTCCAGGCGTCTACTCCTCTTGGGTGTTTCTGCTTCTTTTTTTTCTAGGGCTTCCAGTTGTGTTGTTAAGATGCTTATGTGCGATGTTTCCAATTTCTTTTTAAAGGCACTTAGTGCTATGAATTTTCCTCTTAGCACTGCTTTCAATGTATCTCACAAATTTGGGTGCGTTGTTTCTTTATTTTCATTGAATTTCAGAAACTCCTTGATTTCTTTCTTTATTTCTTCCCTGACCCAGGTGTCATTTAGCAGAGAGTTGTTTAGTTTCCACGTACGTGTAGGCTTTTTGTTATTTCTGTTGTTGTTGAATTGCAGCCTAAGAGCATGGTGATCTGATAGGATACAAGGTATTATTTCAATCCTCTTGTATCTATTGAGGCTTGCTTTGTGACCTACGATGTGATCCATTTTGGAGAAGGTTCCATGGGGTGCAGAGAAGAAGGTGTATTCTTTCTTGTTTGGGTGAAAGGTTCTATAGATATCTGTTAGATCCATTTGACCCATGGCATTGGTTAATGATGTTATTTCTCGGCTTAGTTTCTGTTTCAATGACTTATCCTTCAGTGAGAGTGGGGTGTTCAAGTCTCCCACTATTATTGTGTGGGGATCGATGTGTGGTTTAAGCTTTTTTAGCAGATCTTTTACAAATGTGGGTGCCCTTGTATTTGGAGCATAGATGTTCAGAATTGTGATGTCATCTTGGTTGACTTTACCTTTGATGAGTATGGAGTGTCCTTCCTCATCCCTTTTGATTAATTTTGGCTGAAAGTCTATTTTGTTCGATACTAAAATGGCTACACCTGCTTGCTTCTTGTGACCATTTGCTTGGAATATTTTTTTCCAACCTTTTACCCTGAGGTAATGCTTTTCATTATGGGTGAGATGTGTTTCTTGGATGCAGAAGAATGTTGGATCTTGTTTATGTACCCATTCAGTTAGTCTGTGTCTTTTTATTGGAGAATTGAGGCCATTGATGTGGAGTGATATTAATGACCAGTGACTGTTAAGAGTCTTAATTTTGATGTTGTTTCCAGTCGAGCGTTTGTGTAGTTGTGTTTTTGCCATGGAATAGTTATCTATTTCCTGGGTAGTTTTGGTTGTAGCTTGACCCTTTGGGATGGAGTTTTCCTTCTAGTACCTTCTGTAAAGCTGGGTTTGTGGATAGGTACTGTTTGAATTTGTTTTTGTCATGGAATATTTTGTTTTCTCCATCAATGGTTATTGATAATTTTGCTGGGTAAAGTAGTCTGGCCTGGCATCTGTGTTCTCTTAGGGTTTGCAGGATCTCTGTCCAGGCCCTTCTGGCTTTTATGGTCTCTGCTGAGAAGTCGGGTGTAATTCTGATAGGTTTACCATTAAATGTTATTTGGCCCTTTTCCCTTGCAGCTTTTAATATTTTTTCTTTGTTCTGCAAGTTTTGTGTTTTGATTATTGTGTGGCGGGCAGTTTTTCTTTTCTGGTCAATTCTATTTGGTGTTCTGTAGGCCTCTTATATGTTTATAGGCATCTCTTTCTTTATATTTGGGGAATTTTCTTCTATGATTTTGTTGAGAATAGTTTCTGGGCCCTGGAGTCTGATGTCTTCTCTTTCTTCAATGCCTATTATCCTCAGATTTCTTCTTTTCATGGTGTCCTTAATCTCTTGGATGTTTTGTGTCAGGAGTTTTCCAGATTTGGCATTTTCTTTAATGGTTGATTCAATATCTGTGATTGTATCTTCTAGCCCTGAGATTCGTTCTTCCATTCTTGGATTCTGTTAGAGAAGCTCACCTCTGTGTGCTCGCCTCTTCTCTGAGGTCTCCCATTCTCGTTTTTCTTCTGTCTGTGTGTTTATCATTGAATCCATCTTTCATTTCAGATCTTGAACTGATTTTTTGATTTCTTTCATCTGAATTTTTGTTGTATTCCTGAGTTTTCTTCCATGCCTCTTTATAGGTCTTCAGAGCTTGAACCGTTTTATTTATTTCTTTCATAGGTTGTTTGCATTTTCCTGCAATTTTTCCAGTTCCACTCTATGTGCTTCTTTTTATGTCTCTCACCTGTTTGTCTGCGTCTTCCTGTATTTGATTACGAATTTTATTTGTTTCCTCCATTATCATCCTCATACTAGGATATGAGGTCATTTCCTGTATTTCCATTGTATTTGAGTTCTCTGGGTTGTTTTCTTTGGGATAGCTGGAAACTGGAGACGCCATGTTGTTTTGGGAGTTTTTGCGTATGCTTTTTCGTTGTCCTTTAGACATCTTGCTGTCTTTGTTTTTGTTGGGTAGCTTCCCGAGTTGGATGGAGGGTGTCTGACGATAGATTCACTTATTTTCTCACGATTTCCCTAGGCTGGGAGCTCAAAGCTTCACTGGTGTGGATCTTAGTAGGTTAGCCCTGTTGTCCTGGTCTCTCACAGCCAGTGATCTTCAGCCCCCCTGTGCTGTGGATTCTGCAATTGTTCTGGGTCTCTGAATGAGCGTTGGGTCAGGCCAAGGTATCCACAGCCTTCTGTGTTCCCTGCCAAGTCCAGCCAGGAACACTGGGCCTGAACCACGGGCTGAACTCAGCTAGATTCTCAGGACCTGAACAGTCTGCCGAGCTCAGCTAGAGATTCAGGGCCCAAAATGCGCACAGGGTCCAGCCAAAATTTTTGGGCCGGGACTACGTACCAAGCTCCAGTAGGGCCTTTTGGCCCAAAGTGTGTGCTATGGCCAGTTATTGACTCAGGGCCCGAACTGACTACCAATCTCAGCCAGGAACTCTGGATTCAAACTGCACACTGTGTCCAACCAGAGTCTTAGAGCTGGTGGAACCGAGAGCTCTGTCCAGCCTGCGCCACAGCGGGAGAACTGGGGCTGCTCTGAGTTAGCGCCTGTGGTTCAACCAAGTGCTCTGCCCAGACTATGTCACCGCAGGCGAGCTGCTGCTGAGCTGAGGTGGTGCGTAGGATGGAACTGCGCACTCCACCAAGCCTGTGCCACAGCAGGAGACCTGCAGCTGTTCTGAGTTAGCGCCAATGTTGGAACCAAGTGCTCTGCCCAGACTGTGTCACTGCAGGGGAGCTGCCGCTGAGCTGAGGTGGCGCCTAGGGTGGAAGTGAATGCTTGGCCAAGCCTGCGCCACAGGAGGAGAACTGCGGCTGCTCTGAGTTAGCGCCTGTGGTTCAACCAAGCGCTCCGCCCAGACTGTGTCACTGCAGGGGAGCTGCTGCTGATCTGAGGTGGCGCCTTGGGTGGAACTGTGTGCTTGGCTAAGCCTGCGCCACAGCAGGAGGACTGCGGCTGCTCTGAGTTAGCGCCTGTTTTGGAACCAATCGCTCCACCCAGACTGCGTCACCGCAGGGGAGCTGCCGCTGAGCTGAGGTGCAGCCTAACGTGGAGCTGCGTGCTCAACTAAGCCTGCGCCACAGCCGGGAAGCTGTGGCTGAAGCTGAGTTAGTGCCTTGGGCAGAATTGCTCGCTGGGCTGAGCCAGTACCCGGGACTCTGGGGCCGAACTGTCCGCCGAGTCCAGTCTGGGTCCGAAGGCTCCATGCGACCCAAATTCTGCCCCGAGTCCCCTCTCCCGCAGCAACTTCCACCAGCCACCACACCAATCGCCTCCACCGGAAGGCTATGAGCTGCAAACCTCAGTCACCGCTGCTGGTGCCCCTGGTGCTGCTGCCTTTGCCGCTGCCGCTCCGATCAGAGAAAATCCACGCTCCTCCCGTGTGCAGGGGCATGCAGGTCCTCCGCACCCTGGTCTCTCCGAACCGTGGAGCACTCCCGCTGCCATGATGTTTGGCCCTCGGTGTTCCTGGCTCAGAAATCTATGCAATTCCCTGAATTGTTCACTGGAGCCTCCAAACGAGGTCCACACTGCTCGCCGCCCATCTCCGATGGATTCTGATGTATATAAGGTTTGACGGCGACTCTCTGTGCGCCAAACAAGGAGACCCAGCTCTCCTTGAGGATCTAGGGGGTGCGAGGCACTGTTAAAATCAATCTGATCCTCCGCGGCTTCTCTCCTCCTTCTCTCCATCAACTCTCCAGTCTCAGCTCCGGACCTTTTATTTTACCTTATCTTTCTATACAATCCTATCTATCTGTTAAACCTAGGTTTATATATTCTTGTGATGAAAATAGACTAGTAATTGACATGGCCATGAGTTGATCAAGTTACAATGAACTTGTATTACTTAATTATCCTAAATACCCAGCAAAAGCAGCTTCAAAGAATTGGAATTAAACCTTGTATTATAATTGAGTTGTATGGGTACACTACCTCCTATTAGAATAGCAATATATTTAATATGTGTGAAGAATAATCTTGAATTTTAATTCTATACCAATGTATTTAAACAGCTTATTTTGCATCAATATACAAAATTCTATACCAATGAATTAAAAATAACCTTGTTTGTGAGTAACAGTTAAGGCCTTAAGTTGAGTAGATTCAATAATCTACTTTTTGTCCTGTAATCCCTATATATTTCTTTTTTAATTAATTTATTTTATATATACAAGTATATTGTCTTCATGCACACCAGAGAGGGCATCAGATCCTATTACATATGGTTGGGAGGCACTATGTGGGTGCTGGGAATTGAACTCAGGATCTCTGGAAGAGCAGCCAGTGCTCTTAACCACTGAGCCATCTTTCCAGCCCTCATCCCTATATAGTTCCATATTCCCCCTTCTTTCTTTTCTACCCATATCTCCATACTTAATAAAGAAAGATAAGGGAAAAAAAAGAAAAATTCCCTGAGCAAGTCCAACCTCATTTTCTCTCTGAATAAGACCAATAGTAACTTATAACCAACTCCCAATGAAAATAAAAATCTGTAGCCCAAGGAAACAACCAAAAATACTACCCAACCCCCCCTTAAGGTAAATGGGGCATCATTCTCTTTTTAAGGCTTCTTCTGCCTGATTTTGGATGAATAGTACCTTGTTAGGGGCCAAAATACAGTTAGAGAAAATGTGGTCCAGTTTCTAAGTGTGGAGAAATTCCAGGCTTAATAGAAGTCCTGTGTGAGACAGTCTGAAACACTGGCCCAATAATTTGCATCAGAATCTTTCTTCGAGAATCAATAATTTGCATTCAGAATCTTTCTGGGAGCTGTCCTGTTCTGATTAGGAACAGCAATGTGAAAGATGCAGGATGTCAGGATCCAGCATGCTGAGAGGAATGGATCCTGTCAGGAATGATCTAGCATCAGTGTCCAGTTCTTTTGTCCAGTTCTGAAAACATACAATTTCTCACAAGCATTATACATTCCCAACATTATAAAAGTAGGAGATGGGCAGGATGCACAGAACAGTTAAGGCTGGTTCTCTGCTCTTCGTATGAGCAGAAGAAATACATCTGTTAATGTTCATTCATATCATGCAAAGAATGGCATCTAAAAAAATAAGTTACAGGGATTCTGTAACCAAGAAGAAGCATTGTCTATGCATAAACATTCATGACTCAGCCAGTCTCAGAGTTATTGCCATGTAGTGGGATTAGCAATATAAGTTACGTGCTTGTTCTGCCGCAGTTTGAGTTCATGTAAGTATAGACTGACTTGAGTTAGGAGTCTCTCTTTCATCGAAGTCTGTTTTCTTTTTACCTTCTTCTTTTAAAGGTGTACTTTATTTATTATAACTTATTCACATTATATTCCGATTGCCATCCCCTACCACCTGTCCTCCTCCCATTCCCACCCACCCTTTCTACCCCACCCATTCCCCTCCTCCAGACCTCTGACGGGGGGGCTCTCCTACCCTGACTCTCTGGCAATGGTCTATTAGGTCTCATCTGTATAGCCTGTACCCTCCTTCTCTGTTTGCCTGCTAGGCTGCCTTGTCTAGAGGCAGGGACCAAATCGTGGGCTCCAGAGTGCATTTCAGAAGTTCAGCAGTCCCCCTTTTCCCAAGGAGAATCGGAATTCTATCAGTTACATCTGAGCAGGGGGACTTGTTTCTCTGCATGCACTGTCCTTGTTGGATGCATAAGTTCATGCAGTTCCCCCTCCCCCTTTATTGAGATCTGAAGGCTCCGATGGTCTCCGTGTTGGGCTCCTGCTTCCTCCATCCCCCAACTCTGGCATACAAGCTGCAGTTCTTCTCCCATAGTCCTGCTGAAAGTCCCAGCATCTGTCCCAGTATGCCCTGAGTGTAATCTCTGAGAGGAGGTCTATGTTGGGCTAATATCCACTTCTAAGTGAGTATATACCATGTGTATCTTTCTAGGTCCAGGTTACCTCACTGAGGATGATCTTTTCTAGTTCCATCCATTTGCCTGCACATTTCAAGATTTCCTTGTTTTTTTGATAGCTGAGTATTATTCCATTGTGTAAATGTGCCAGAGTATCTTTACCCGTTCTTTGGTTGAGGGACATTTATGTTGTTTCCAAATTCTGGCCGTGACGAATAAGACCTGCTATGAACATAGTTGATCAAATGTCCTAGTTATATGTTGGAGCATCTTTTGAGTATATGTCTAAGTTCTTTATGTAGTACTATTTCCAATTACCTAAGAAAGTGCCATATTGATTTCTAAAGTTGGTGTACAAGTCTGCACTCCCACCAGCAATGGAGGAGTGTTCCCCTTTTTCCACATCCTTGCCAGCATGTGCTGTCACTTGAGTTTTTGATCTTATCCATTCTGATAGGTGTAAGACAGAATATCAGATTAATTATGATTTTCATTTCGCTGATGACTAGGAAAGGTGAGCATTTCTTTAAGTGATTCCCAGCCATTTAATACTCCTCTTTTAAGAATTCTCTGCTTAGCTCTGTACCCCATTTTTAATTGGGTTATTTGATTTGGTGAAGTTTAATTTCTTCAGTTCTTTATATATTTTGGATATTGTCCCTTTGCCAGATGTAGGGTTGGTGAAGAACTTTTACCAGTCAGTAGGCTGTCATTTTGTTCTGTTGACACTGTTTTTTGCCTTACAGAATCATTTCACTTTGATGAGGTAATTTATTGTTGATCTTAGAACCTGAGCTGGTGATGTTCTGTTCAGAAGTTGTCTCCTGTGACAATGAGTTCAAGGCTCTTCCCAACTATTTCTTCTAACAGATTTAGTGTGTTTGGTTTTACATGTGTAGCTCAAAAGGTGGCAAGATTAGTAATAACAAAATCCCTTATCTTCAACTGTATGGGTAAGCACACCTGATCTTGATTCAATTTTCATAGTTGGTATCTATCAAAAAATTCTCCATTTCATTTAGATTTTCCAATTTTATGGCATATAGGGCCTTTGAAGTAAGACCTAATGATTCTTTTGATTTCCTCAGTGTCTGTCATTATATCTCCCTTTTCATTTCTGATTTTGTTGATTTGAATATTCTCCCTATGCCTTTTAGTTAACTTGGCTAATGATTTGTCTATCTTGTTAAAACCAAGAACCAGCCCTTGGTTTCGTTGATTCTTTGAAATGAACTCTTTGTTACTAATCTATTGTTTTCAACCCTGAGTTTGATTATTTCCAGCCATCTACTCCTCTTTGATGTGTCTGCTTCTTTTTGTTCTAGAGGTTTCAGGTGTTCTGTTAAGCTGCTAGTATGGGAACTCTCCAATTTTTTTATAAAGGAACTTAGTGCTATGAACTTTCCTCATAACACTGCTTTCATTGTGTCCCATTGGTTTGGGTATGTTTTGCCTTCATTATTATTGGATTCTAGGAAGTTTTTGTTTTTTATTTTTTATTTATTTATTTATTTATTTATTTATTTATTTATTTATTTATTTTTGGCTTTTGCCCAGAAGTCATTGAGTAGGGAGTTGTTCAGTTTCTATGAGATTGTAGACTTCCTGTTATTTCTGTTGTTGTTGAGTCCCAGCTTTAATCCATGGTGGTCTGATAAGATGCAAGGGATTATTTCAATCTTCTTGTATCTTTTGAGTTTTCCTTTCTCGCCAAATATATTATCAATTTTTCAGAAAGTTCCATGAGGTTCTGAGAAGGTATATTGTTTTTTTTTGTTTGTTTGTTTGTTTGTTTGTTTGGGTGGAATGTTCTGTAGATGTCAGTTAATTCCATTTGATTCATGATGTCTATTAGTTTCATTATTTCTCCATTTAGTTTCTGTCTTGAAGATCTGTATATTAAGGAGAGTGGGGTACTGAAGTCTCCCACTACTAATATGTGGGATTTGATATTTGATTTAAGCTTTAGTAATATTTCTTTTATGAATGTGGGTGCTCCTGTATTTGGAGTATAGATGTTCAAAATTGAGATGTCTTCTTGGCGTATTTTTCCTTTGATGAGCATGAAGTGTCCTTCCCCATTTGTTTTGATGAGTTTTGGTTGAAAGCCTGTTTTGCTACATACTAGAACAACTGCTCCAGCTTGCTTCTTGGCTGTGTTTGCTTGGAATACCATTTCTCAGCCTTTGACTCTATAGCAATGTCTATCTTTATTTCTGAAGTTTGTTTCTTGTATGCGGCAGAATGGTGGGTCCTGTTTTTGCATCCACTCTATTAGCCTGTTTCTATTTATTGGGGAGTTGAGGCCAGTGATTTTTGAGAGATATTAATGACCAGTGGTTGTTGGTTCCTATTTTTTTAATGTTTGTAATAGTAATATGTGTGTGTGTGCTTCCTTTGTTTTGGTTTTGTGGATATGAGGTTATTTATTTCCTTTGTTTTCCTGGGTAAAATTACTCTCCTTTGGTTGAAGTTTTTCTTCTAGTATCTTCTGAAGGGCTGGATTTGTGGCTAGGTACTGTTTAAACTTGGTTTTGTCATGGACTATCTTGTTTCCTCCATCTATGGTGATTGAAAGTTTTTCTGTATATAGTACTATAGGTTGGCCTCTGTAGTCTCTTAGTGTCTGTATGACAGCTGTCCAGGCTCTTCTGGATTTCATGGTCTCTGTTGAGAAGTCAGGTTATCTTTCTGCCTGCTCACCAGCAGCCAGACCCTCCTAGGGCAGAAACAGTGAACAAGCTGAAAAGAAGTCTAGAGGTTGGGACTTGGGTGAGAGAACAAAGTTCCATTGTCCTCCACCCCAGAGAAGCCTGCTGGGCACATATCTCTGCCCAAATATCTTTCTTCCTGCTCCTCAGCACCCAGACCCTCCTAAGTAAGAAACATCAAGCAGAGACTGGACACAGAGGAGGTAACCTGGGTGCATTGTCTGTACCTACCCCTAAAAACACAGATCATCAGAGACCACCAAACCTGTTAACACCGGAGACATCACAATGTGCAGAATTCAGTCAAACAACAGTGGCCTTGTGGCCTCTTCGGGGTAGAGGCAATGAGATTTTGGTCTTTCACTTTAGTCCCCTTCTCTGGGTTTGCTCTCTGCTTGCTAGCTGTTTGACACACTTCTTATGAATATAGTGTCTGTTAAATTTCTGGCACTGCTTCAAAACAGTGATTAGAGTTCTATTTTGTAATATAGCCTAAGGAATTTCAATGAGAAGTAAGAGGATATCTTTGCTTTGTCAGTCTCTGAAAAGGTAGAATAGCATGACAGAGGTGTGTGTGTGTGTGTGTGTGTGTGTGTGTGTGTGTGTGTGTGTGAATTATACTTGCTTAGATATTTCAGATAAACAGTCAACACAAGCAAGTGATGTGAAGACAGTTTTGTTTGCAATGACATTGTGTTCATATACCAGCAGCAGGAATTAAGAATTTGAATTTTCACCTTCTATCTCCTTTTCCTTCTGTCTGTAACAGTACCCAATAAAATACTCACCCCCAATTTGCATTGACTTTTTTCATGTCCCGTAAATATCGCTATAAAATTCCTCATAGAAATGTCCAAAGATTTGTTTCCATAATGTAGCCAAATGTTGTATAGATGTCAATCAACATTCAAAACCACATTAGATATAAAAGCTCTCCCTAGCAGCCAGTGAGTATAGAGATGGGCAGAATCTGATAGCACACCATGGCCTTCTAGAACATTACTTTAATGACCTAATATTAGCAATACCTTGCTGGTATTAGACAAAAATTTAAATGTGTGCACTATGTAGCTCAAAAGGTGGCAAAATTAGTAATACTAAAATCCCTTATCTTTAACTGTATGGGTAAGCATTTGCAAATTAAGTGTTCAATGATACTCAGAAATACTATACTTGAATTTTTCACAAAAGTCTGATATATGCTAATAACTTTCCCTTCTTTCAGATTCCTCAGTCTGTGTGCAGTGAGAACTGTAGGCCTGGATTCAGGAAAGCTGCCCAGGAAGGCAAGGCTGTCTGCTGCTTTGATTGTATTCCTTGTGCAGACAATGAGATTTCCAATGAGACAGGTAAATACAGGCTTACAGAGAACTTTCCAACCTGTTCATAGGAGTCAGCAATACTTAAGAAAATGGAAAATGACTGGAGAGAAATAAGAGATAAATTTTGTATCTGGTTTAGAGATTTAAGCATTGCTGTTAATGTTATCACCCTTTTAAAGGACATACTCTAGAAATCATCCTAGACATTTATGGTTGTTCCATTGCAGAAATTAATTTCTGAAGAGAGCCTCCTTTCCCACAAGTTAACAGTCTTTTTCATTTCACCATAGATGCAGTGTTTTGAGCAACATTTCTTTATTCTCTCAAACCATACTCAGTCACACACAGGATTTACTTAAAGCTTGGGTATTTTCACAGCCTTTTAATGATTGTTCCCAGTACAAGTTGACTTTTTTCAGAGCGAGTGATTGGTGAGTTGGGTTTGGGTTTTACAGTACATATAGTTTATCTGTATCATAACTAAGTTTCTTTTATTTTACTTAAAAGAGATTTTTAATATAATTTGTTTTTGCATTCTTTGTCTCCCTTTTATTAAGCATGGGTCTGTTCTCACACAGTATAATCTGAATATATTTTCCCTTCCCTCTACCTCTCCCAGTTCCTCTCCAGCTCTTATCTCATGCTGTTCTACTTCTTACTTGGCTCTTACTAGAAAAGAACGGGATTCTAAGAGATAACAGCAACACATAACAAAATAAAACAAACACCATTGCATTGAAGTTTTAGAAGACAAGACAACAGAAAAAAATAATAGCCCCAGGAGAGTACACAATAATTAGACACTTACTTGTTTACACATTCAGGAATCCCATAAAAGTACTAAACTGGAAGCTATAGTATATAAGCAGATCATCCAGTGCCAACCTGTGTAGGCTCTGTGATTCGTCTCTGTGCGTTCATATAAATATTACTTAGTTGGTACAGAAAGCCTTGTTTTTTCTGGCATCCTCTGCCCCATCTGTCTCTACTGCTTCAGACTTATCTTCTATGGGGTACTGTAAGCTCAGAGAGGAGGGAATAGTTGAAGGCATCTCAGAGATGTGTGTGTCAAGGTCTCTGTCTGTCTTTGTCTGTCTCTGTCTGTCTGTCTGTCTGTCTGTCTCTCTCTCTCTCTCTCTCTCTCTCTCTCTCTCTCTCTCTCTCTCTCTCCATCTATCTATCTACCTATCTATCTTATTCTCTCTGTATAATGTCTGGGTATGGGTCTCTGTTCCTTTTGCTGCAAGAGGAAATTAGAAAGACTCTTTGCTGGTGTCTGAAGAAGACACTGATCTATGACTTTGACAAAATGCAATTAGGAGTCATACTTTGAGACCAGTGGTATTAGTTTTACCCAAGGTCTCTTGGTTATCTAATTTCAGGTTATCTAATCTCAGGTAGCCATCAGGAATAGGTTCCATCTCATTGAATGGGTCTTGGAGCAAATAAGACATCAGATGGTTACTCTAGCAAGGTTTGTGCCACAATTATTCTAGCGTCTTTGGTGGGCAGTACTAAATGTAGATTTTAAAAAACTTGGTAGTTGGATTCATCTTTTCACTTATCTTTTGTCAGTATAAAGAGTGACTTTCCGTGTCATAGACAGTGTAATATGGAGTTGATGGTTACATTTAGCACCATTTTGACTTCTCCGTGTTCAATGAGTTGTTGTGTTCTGTTGTCTTCAGAAGTGGGACTTTACTGTCAGTTTTTGCAGAGCAACCTATTGTTTTGGCAACAGTTTGGATTATTTGGGGATTTACCCTTTTATCCAACAACTCAAATTCATTTAACCCAGATCTACATGACTAGAAACTTTATTAACAAGAGATAACCAACTGGGTTTCCATCTTCCTCTTTATTTGGAGACTTCATTAGTATCACCTTCATATATTGTAGAAAGTTTCCACAGTGCTAGGTTTTCATATTGCCACCTAACTGCCCTTTGTTTCTAACTGTGCTTCTCCTTATTCCTTCATTCAATTCTTTCTCATTTCTCTTTTCATAGGTGTTTTTTCTATATCCATCCCACATCCACCCATAAAATCTCTTCTATTTCCCCATTTCATCAAGATCTATGTAACTCCCCCCAGTTCCTTTCTCTAACTACTCTGTGTCTATAGAGCTTAGATTTGTTTTCAATTGTATAATACCTAATATCCACATATAAGTGTATACATGCGATATTTATCTTTCTGGATCTGACTTACCTCACTCAGGGTGAACTTTTCATTTCCATCCATTTGTTCAAACAATTTACAAAGTAATTTTTAAATATCTGAGTAATTTCCAGGGACCTCCCACTGCTGTTTGATGGCAGAGTTCCATCCCCAGGGGAGGAGGGAAGAAAGAGTGGGGCATAGTAGTCAGGGGAATACTGCATCTCAGACTGAGTAGCAATCAGGTGACTTTTTATTTATTCAGGGTTCACAGAACAAAGTCGGAATAATGATTATCCAAGAATTACAGATTATGTTTGATTTTTCATTATATGTTCAGGATAACAACTTCAGTCACAATTAGAGAGTCCAAATAGAACAGACTTTATTTCTATTACAATCCTTATAACAGCATTTCTTTCTTTCTTTTTTTGTTTGTTTCTCTGTGTAACTGTCATTGTTGTAGACCAGGCTGGCCTAGAACTCACACTAATTCACCTGTCTCTTCCTCCCTGAGTGCTGAAATTAAAGATGTGCCACAACACACTCAGCTTATAACTCCAATTTAAAGAATCTAAAGAATGTCTTCTCAAAAGCAAACATGTTTATTATATAACAGCCTGCTTTTATTTTCACAGTGTTTGCAGTTTTAAAGTTGTCCAGATAAACAGAAAGTATCTGAAAGTGTCTTTTTATGAACATTAAATATTTATATGTAACTCCATTTATTATATTGTTTTATCATTTACACTATAAAGTGGTAAAAGGTAATTTTATTTAACCTATTTTATTTACTGAGTTCTATCCCTCCAGAGGATGTATGTTGAATTATCCCCTGTCTTTAAACTACATTTTCAGGGAGCTCTAAGAATATTGTAAAAGGAAGTCTTGAATCAGTAACCAGTTCTCTTGGCCAATCAGAGATTGTAAATTTTCTCTGTTTACCCTGTACTAAGTATACTGTTTGTGTTTGCTTAGAAATGGCTGTCATCAATTATTTTCTCATGCTATCACCAATGCCTCTGGATTTGGGATGTTTATATGTCTAGAAGCTGATTTCTGGATATTTTTCTTTGCAGTGTGGGTGTTTTTCCTTTGGTTTCTTTTTTCTTTTTTGATTTGTTTTGGAGTGTGATGGCTGTGTGTATTCTGTTTTACTTGCTGCTCTGCTCATGTGTTCACAAGGAATGTCTGCTGCTGTTGAAGGTTCATACACTGGAATGAATTTCAAGAAGAAAAGTTGAAGACAAAAGTCTTTGTGATATGTTGTGGATGGGATCATAGAGAAAACAGAAACAAAACCTTTTATCCTATAGAACTGGAATTGAAACTGAGGAGATGGAATCTCAGGAGCAGTAGGACTGCTATGGGTCTACTTTAGTTTGCTTGTTGCCCTGAGAAGAGCATCACTTGAGTCAGCAGTTGGTTCCTGCTGGAGTTTGGAGCTGAGAAAAAGCAACAAGTGGGGAGAGGAGGGTTAGAGGGAGAAGATCTGTGAACTCCGCAAGAGCAAAGAAGGCTGCCAAGGCTGTTTTGCTGCAGAGCTGGGAAAGAAATGGAAGGATTCAGTCTAGAGAAACAGTGAGAGGGAGAGAAGGTCTTTGGGCAGCCTACCTGGTTTTCTGGCAAGCATGGTCTGTGGTTTACCAGGGTTTGCCTTCTGGAGTAGGAAGCTGGGCTACGGTGAAGAGTAGAGGTAGGTAAAGTAGGAGAGAATGATCTTTGGGATCCACAGAAGATGTTGGCAGGGTGGAAGGGAGGCTGCAGCTGGTGTTCTATTGTAGTACTAAGGATCAGAGTGGGGGGTTGGGTCTGAGAGAAAGATACACAGAGAGAGATAGAGAGAAGGTCTGCAGTCAACCTGCATGGTTTTTTGGCAGGCATGGCCTCCATCTGGTTCAATTTTTTGTCAAGTTCACTCTTCTAAAATTCCCCATATGCATTCAATATATCCCATGTGTGCTGACCCTACCAACACTTGCCGACTCATCTCATCCTTAAACATCTCTTTACCAGTTATATGTTTTTAAAAATCATGGTCATCTTCACATCTTTAGCAATATTTCATTTTAACTATATTGCATAGAGAAAGAGAACTGCAATCATCAATACAAAATCCTACTCTGTTTTCTGTTAGCAACTATATTTTGAAACCATATGATCAAATTTGGGTGAACATATACTTGATAAAATTAAAAACTAACAATATCACCAATTCAATATTGTAGAATAAGCACACCTATTTTTAAAGAGAGGAGTTATGCTTAAATAAATTAGGTAATGAAGCATATATCATATATCTCACTTAAGTCAGACATGGAATTCTGTACTTGAATCACACATTGTACAATAGAAAATCTACAACAAAACACTAATATTATAAGCAAAGGAGTAACTTATAAGTGTTGAGAAATGAGTTCAGAAACTATCTTGTGGAAAAATTAGAGAGCCATGATCACTAAGGGAAAAAAAGACCCAGGATATCAAAAAAAGAGATTCGATTCTTTTGAAAATAATCATGATAAATGTTTAGCTCAAAATATAGAACAGAGAAAATATATTAGTGAAGGAATAGTTTTCAAAATAAACAAAGGTTTAATGTAATAGAAACTTGGCATTATAAACTGGGGTATATATGTTTTTAAATCGAGATAAAAGTTCCAAAATTTAGGAACAGAGTATTCAAATCTTCCCATTTTGAATATCTAGAAATATTTCAAAAGTTCTCCCCCTTATGTTAAAAATTAATGCCATAGCTAAATGTAACAACATATTACTAGCGGGGAATGAAAGCTCCATTTCTTTCCAGTCATTCCTCTCCAGTCACTCATCTCCACTCCTACCTATCCTTCAGTCTGCCCTTTCTCTCCAGAAAAAAAGGAGACCTTCCATAGATATCAACCTGACTTGCCTTATCTCGCTGTAGGACTAGGCATATCTTCTCCTATTGTGGATAGACAACATATCCAAGCTTGAGAAAAGGGATCCAAAAGCAGG
Source organism: Acomys russatus (assembly GCF_903995435.1). Classification (NCBI taxonomy): domain Eukaryota; kingdom Metazoa; phylum Chordata; class Mammalia; order Rodentia; family Muridae; genus Acomys; species Acomys russatus. The sequence goes on along the minus strand of NC_067155.1, from coordinate 5,001,085 downwards.
CAATGTAGTCAGAGTCATCCCCTGATCCCACTCTAGGAGTCCTATATGAAGACTGTGCTGCACACCTCTTACATATGTGCAGAAGCCTAGGCCCATCCCATACATTCTTTCCGTTTGGCATTTCATCCTTTGTGGGTCCCTATGTGCCCAGGTTAGTTGATTCTATAGGGTTTCTTTGTAGTCTCCTTTACGTTTCTGGCTCCTAAAATCTTTTCTACCCTCTTCTCCCAGGATTATCCAAGCCCCACCTTAGGTTGATCTTAGTGCCTGAACTGTTGCTGTGCTGTTCAGGAAGTTGTCTGCTGTGCCTATGTACTCCAGGCTATTTTGTACTTTTTCTTCTAAGATTTGCTTTATCCAGTTTTATGTTGAGGTCTTTGATCCACTTCAACTTGAGTTTCAAGTAGTGTGTCAGATATGGCTCTATTAGCATTTGCCTATATGCAAACACCCAGTTAGACAACCAACATTTGTTGAAGATGCTTATTTTTCATTGTATAGTTTTGGCATTTTTTATAAAAAAAATTCAATTTTCCATAGGTATGGGGTTAATCCTGGGTCGTTGATTTGAGTCCATTGATGAACCTACTTTTATGCCAATACCATCTGGGTTTTATTACTATTTCTCTGTAGTACAGTTTGAAATGAGAGAGCAGTTCTTTTAGTGTACAGAATCTTTTGACTATCCTAGGTTCTTGTTTTTCCATATAGAGTTGAGTATTGTTCTTTCATGGTCTGTAAAGAATTGTGTTGAACTTTTGATGGGAATTACGCTGAATTAGTAGATTTCTTTTGGTTAGATGACCATTTTTTACTATGTTTTCCTACCAACCCATGATCATGGGAAATATTCCTATCTTCTTCAATTTATTTCTTCAAAAACTTGAAATTCTTGTCATAGAGACCTTTCAATTTCTTGGTTATAAGAATCCCAAGATAGTTGATATTATTTGAGGCTATTATGAAGGGTGTTGTTTCCCTAATTTCTTTCCTAGTCTATTTATCATTTGTATATAAAAGGGCCATTACTTTTTAAAGTTAATTTTGTATTGAGCCACTTAGCTTAAAGTGTTTATCAAATGTTGGAGTTTTATAGTAGAATTTTTGGGGTCACTTATTTATACTATCAAATCATCGGAAAATATCAATACTTTGATTTCTTTCTTTCCAATTTGTATCCTCTTGATCTACTTTACTATTTTTCTTATAGATCTAATTTAGATCTTATTAGATCTAATATGGATCTAATTTAGTACTTATTTTTCAACTAAGTTTTCAGGTACTATATTGAATGGATATAGAGGTTTCTATCATTTCTATAGTTGAAGTCCAGCTTTAATTCATGGTCGACTGATAAGATAAAAGGACTTTTGTGACTGTTCTTTTATCTGTAGAGACTTGCTTTGTGACCAAGTATATGGTTAATCTTGGAGATGGTTCCATGACATGCTGAGAAGGTTTATTCTTTGGTTGTTGGGTAAAATGTTCTGTAGATATATGGTAAATCCATTTGAATAATAATATCTATTAGTTTCATTGTTTCTCTGTTTAGATTCTGTCTGGATGACCTGCCCATTGGTAACACAGGGATGTTGAACTTTCCCACTATTAATGTGTGGGTTTCAATATGTGATTTAAATTTAAGTATTTTTTTAACATTTGGGTGCACTTGCATTTGGGACATACATACATACATATATATTCAGAATTTTGATATTATCTTGGTGTATTTTTCCTTTGATGTGTACAAATCACTATGATTAATTTTTTTGGAAGTCTATTTTATTAGATATTAGAATGGATATTCCAGCTTGCTTTTTGGATTCGTTTGTTTGGAAAATCTTTTTGTAACTTTTTCCCTGAGAAAACATATGTCTTTGGTGCTGAAATGTATTTCATGTATGCAGCACAATGCAAAACAATCCTGTTTTCCCAACATTCCTGTTAGCCTGTGTCTTTTTATTAAGGAATTGAGTTCTTTGATGTTGAGATATATTAATGACCAATGATTTTTAATTCCTGTTATTTTGATGCTCTTGTTTGGGATGTGTGTGTGTGTGTGTGTGTGTGTGTGTGTGTGTGTGTGTGTGTGTGTTCTTTCCTTTGGTTTTGTTGGAATCAAGTTTTTTATTGCCCTTGTTTTCTTGGGTTTAGTTAACCTTGAGTTGGAGTTTTTCCTCTATTATGTTCTGTAGGGATGGATTTGTGGACAAATATTGCTTTTTTCATGGAAAATCTTGTTTTATCTATCTATGTTTATTGAAATTTTTGATAGGTTCTATGGTCTCTTAGAGATAGCAAGGAGTCCCTCCAGGCACTTCTGGATTTTAGAATCTCTGTTGAGAAATCCAGTATAATTCTGATAGATCTGACATTATATGTTACTTGGCCATTTTCCTTGTAGCTTTTAATATTTTTCTTTGTTCTGTACATTTAGATCTTAGATTTTTATATGGCAAGCATATTTTCCTTTCTGGTCCAATACATTTGGAGATTTGTAAACTTATTTTATGTTTATAATCATCTCTTTCTTTAGGTTAGGGAAATTTTCTTTTATGATTTTGTTGAAAATATTTCTGGATCTTTGAACCTCTGAGGTTCCTAGTACCAGTGTGGCCTGTGGTACCTGGTTCTGGGAGGCCCCCAAGAAACAGATGGAACATAGAATCCAGGGAGTGGGGGTGTGGTTTAAGGCTGTTAGGTCTCTTTTAAGTGGATATGGCAGGCAAATGCTTGGGATTGGGTTTTAACAATTGTCAGTAATTTTAACAGGACAGCAGGTAGAGTTGTGGGGCAGGAATTGGAGCACAAGGTTTGGGGTACAATATACCACTCTTTGGTGTGATTTCAGTCAAGTTTGTGGTCAGAGGATTAAAAAGGGAGAGACTCATCTCACATCCTTGTTTCCCAAAGGACTCAGAAAAAGCAAGAAGGGTTGAGGAGTGTGATACGATGCACAGTGTATGTTGTGTAGTTTGTCCTAATTCTGTAATCTTATGATTAATCTTAGGTATAACAAGGTCACAAATTCAGAGAAATAATGCAAAGACTGAGGAAAGCACTGGGAATCTTTGATTTTGGCATCCCAGGCAAAGAATACTGTGTAGATGTGAGTAATTCAGGGAGTACTTAAGTATTTGTTTCTGAAACAATAAAAGAAGTTGATTTAGAACACATTTCAATGGGCTGAGGCTGAGTAACAGCTTAGGGAGAAAGGGAAAACATGGGGATTGATTCACAGTCACCTTCATTTCTAAACAGATATGGATCAGTGTGTGAAGTGTCCAGAAAGTCACTATGCAAACTTGGAGAAGAACCACTGCCTCCAGAAATCTGTGAGCTTTTTGGCCTTTGATGATCCCTTAGGTATGGCTCTCACCGTCACAGCGCTGTGTTTCTCTGTTCTCACAGCTGTGGTTCTTGCAGTCTTTGTAAAGCACAGAGACACACCCATTGTCAAGGCCAATAATCGGGCTCTCAGCTACACCCTGTTATTGACACTCATCGTCTGTTTCCTCAGTTCCTTGCTCTTCATTGGAAAGCCCAACACAGCCTCGTGCATCCTGCAGGAGACAGCATTTGGAATTTTGTTCACTGTGGCTCTCTCCACAGTGTTGGCCAAAGCTATTACAGTGGTTATTGCATTCAGGGTCACTGTTCCAGCTAGAATGGTGAGGTGGCTAATGGTATCAAGGGCCCCTAATTTTATCATTCCCGTATGCACGCTGATTGAACTTGTTCTCTGTGGGATCTGGCTGCTTACCTCTCCACCCTTCATTGATCAAGATGCTCATGCTGAACATGGTCACATCATCCTTCTGTGCAACAAGGGTTCAGCAGTCGCCTTCCACTCTGTCCTGGGGTACCTTTGCTTTTTGGCACTTGGGAGCTACACCATGGCCTTCCTATCCAGGAATCTGCCTGATACATTCAATGAGGCCAAGTTTCTGTCATTCAGCATGCAGGTGTTCTTCTGTGTCTGGGTCACCTTCCTCCCTGTCTACCACAGCACGAAGGGGAAGGTCATGGTGGCTATGGAAGTTTTCTCTATCTTGGCTTCCAGTTCAGCACTCCTTGGCTTGATCTTTGTCCCTAAATGCTACATCATTTTGATAAGGCCAGATAAAAACTCTTATCTTGATATCAGGCACAAAACCCATTCATGAAGGAAAAATCATTTAAATTTTAGGTAATAAAAAATACCACAACAAAACTTCAGATACACTAAATATATTAGAATAGAAAGTGGGGGAAAAGTCTCAAAATCATTGGCACAGGAGACAACAGGCTCTAAGATCAACAAATAACAAATTGGACCTCTTAAAATGGAAATGCTTTTATAAGGCAAAGGACACTGTTAAATGAATAAGATGACAGTCCAATGATTGGGAAAGATCTTTAACAATCCTATATCTGACAAATGGCTGACACCCTAAATATATAAAGACCTCAGTAAATTAAGCACCAACAAATAAAATAACCTTATTAAAAATGGGGTACAGAATTCTAAATAGAGGAATCTCATATGACTGAGAAGCACTTAAAGAAATGCTGAGCACCCTTAGTCATCAGGGAAATGCAAATCAAAACAACTCTGAGATTCCATCTTCCTCCTCCCATAATTCCTAAGATAAAACTCTTGAGTGTCAGCACATACTGGTGAGGTTGTGGAGAAAGGGGAGCACTCTTCCATTGCTGCTGGGAGTGCAGACTTCTACAACCACTTTGGAAATCAATCTTTCACTTTCTCAAAACTGGGAACAGCTCTACGTCAAGACCTAGTTATACTGCTCCTGGGCATATTCCCAAAAGATGATCCAACATACAACAAAGACACTTGCTCAACTCTGTTCATAGCCATCTTATTCATAATACCCAGAACCTGAAAATAATCTAAATGGCCATCAAGTGAAGAATGGATAAAAGAAACTTGCACATTTACACAATGAAATATCATTCAGTTATTAAAAAAAACAAAGAAATACGTGAGAAAGTCATACCCCACTCTCCACTCAACTGTGGAGAATGTTCTGACCATTGGCTAAATCTGGGTAGGGGCTTAAAGTTTACCACCTGTATTGTCCTTGGCTGGTGCCTTAGTTTGAGCGGGACCCCTGGGCTCACATTTGACCATGTTCCCTGGAGGGGGAGACCTGGTGGCACTCAGAGAAAGGACAGCAGGTTACCAAGAAGAGACTTGATACCCTATGAGCATATACAGGGGGAGATAATCCCCCTCAGGAACAGTCATAGGGGAGGGAAATAATGGGAAAATGGGGGAAGGGAAGAATGGGAGGATACAAGGGATGGGATAATGGTCAGAACAGTCTCCACACTTGAGTGGAGAGTGGGATATGACTTTCTCAGGTACTCTGGTGCCTCACATTTGACCATGTCCCCTGGAGGGGGAGACCTGGTGGCACTCAGAGGAAGGACAGCAGGTTGCCAAAAAGAGACTTGATACCCAATGAGAATATACAGGGGGAGGTAATCCTCCTCAGGAACAGTCATAGGGTAGGGGAATAATGGGAATATGGGGGGATGGAAGAATGGGAGAATACAAGGGATGGGATAACCATTGAGATGTAACAAGAATGAATTAATAAAAAAATTAAAAAAAAAAAAAAACAAAGACCCAAGGGGCATGTTCCACCAAAGCCTTCACTTACCAGGAAACTGGGACAGAGGGGAGGACATCCTATTGGGACTCTAGATGAGAGAAGCATGGGAGAATGGCAAAGTAGAAGGATCCAGAGGGTCCTAGAAACCTACAAGTAGAACATTATGATAGGCAGATTTGGGCCCAGGGGTCCCACTCAAACTAAGGCACCAGCCAAGGACAATACAGGAGGTAAACTTTAAACCCCTATCCAGATCTAGCCAATTGTCAGAACAGTCTCCACACTTGAGTGGAGAGTGGGATATGACTTTCTCAGGTACTCTGGTGCCTCACATTTGACCATGTCCCCTGGAGGGGGAGACCTGGTGGCACTCAGAGGAAGGACAGCAGGTTGCCAAGAAGAGACTTGATACCCTATGAGAATATACAGGGGGAGGTAATCCCCCTCAGGAACAGTCATAAGGGAGGAGAATAATGGGAAAATGGGGGGAGGGGAGGGAGGAATGGGAGAATACAAGGGATGGGATAAACATTGAGATGTAACAAGAATAAATTAATTAAAAATTTGTTTTAAAAAGTTGTATTCCACAAAATGGGAAAATCTAAAGGAAATGGATGATAGATTTCAACTGCAAAGGTTAAATCAAGTTCAGTTAACAGTTTAAATAGCCCTTTAATCCCTAACCAAATTAAAGAAGACATCAAAAGTCTCCCAAACAAAAACACCCCAGGGCTATATGGCTTTAGTATAGAAATCTATCAGATTTTCAAAGAAGTAAAACCAATACACCTCAAACTAGAAGCAGAAACAGAATAGAAACAAAAGGATCATCACCAAACTCATTTTATGAGGCACAATCACCATGATACCTAAACCACACAAATATTTAAAAAATAAAAAAATTTCAGACCAGCTTTACTCATGAATATTGATACAAAAATACTCAATAAAATACTGCATGCAAAACTTATGCAAGAACACATCAAATACATCATCCATTCTGATCAAGTAAGCTTCATCCCAGTGATGGAAGAATGGTTCAACGTGCATAAATACTTCAGTGTAATCCACCATGTCAACAAACTAAAAGAAAAAAATCACATGATCATCCCAGTATGCAGAAACAGCCTTTAACAAAATCCAACACACCTTCATGATAAAAGTATCAAGGAGATCAGGGATACAAGGCCCATATCTAAACATAATAAAGGATATGAACAGCAAACCTATAGGCAACATCAATTTAAATGGAGAGAAATGCAAAGAAATCCCTCTAAAATTAGATACCCAACAAGGATGCCCACTCTCTCCATATCTCTTCAATAGTACTAGAAGTTCTAACAAATGCAATAAGACAACTAAAGGAGATCAAGTGGATCCACATTGGAAAGGAAGAAGTCAAAGTATCCCTATTCACAGATGACATGATAGTATACAGAAGTGACCCCTGAAGTTTTACCAGAGAATTATTACTGCTGATAAAACCCAGTAGCCCTTCATGTACACATATGACAAATGGTATGAGAAAGAAATTAGGGAAACCATACCCTTCACAATAGCCACAAATAATGTAAAGTATCTTGGTGCAACTCTAAACAAGAAAGTGAAAGATCTGTATGAAAAAAACATCAAATATCTGAAGAAAGAAATTGAAGAATATATCAGAAGATGGAAAGATGTCCCATGCTCATGAATTGGTGGATTATCATTGCAAAAATTGTCATCTTATCGAAAGCAATCTACAGATTCAGTGCAATACCCATCAAAACACCAACACAATTTTATGCAAACCATAAAGAACAAATATAAAGTTCATATAAAAAAACAGAATAGCTGAAACAATCCTATACAATAATAGAGCTTCTGGAGGTATCTCCATCCCTGACTTCCAGCTTATCTACACAGAGATAGTAATTAAAACTGCATGGTACTGGAGTAGAGAAACAGACTGGCTGATCAAGGGAATCAAACCCAACATTTAGAAATAAACTCACATACCTACAGATACTTGATTTTTGACAAAGGAGCCAAAATTATATAATGGAAAAGAAGACATTATCTTCACCAATTAATGCTGGTCTAACTGGAGGTCATGTAGAAAAATCCAAATTGATCAATCTTTGTTACCACCCTGTACAAAATTCAGGTTCAAGTGGATCAAATACATCAACATAAAACCAGATACACTAAATCCTTTAGAAGAGAAATTGTAGAAGAGCCTTGAACTCATTGGCACAGAAGAGAATCTCCTGAACAGAACACCAACCATCAGGTTCTAAGATCAACAAATAGTATATGGGGCCTCTTAAAACTGAAAAGCCTCTGTAAATCAAAGGACACTGTCAATAGAATGAAATGACAATCTATAGATTGGGAAAAGATCTGCAGCAATCCTATATATGACAAAGGGCTAATATCCAAAATATATCAAGAACTCAAAACTTTAAATGCCAGCCAAGAAAATAACACAATTAAAAAATGGAGATGAAGCTAAACAGAGAATGTTCAGCAGAGAAATCTCAAATGCTGAGAAACACTTAAAGAAATGATCAGTATTCTTAGTATTAAAAAAATGTAAATCAAAACAACTCTGAGATTTCATTTTACACCTGTCAGAATGGCTAAGATAAAATACTCAAGTGACAGCACAGGTTGGTTGAAGATGTGGAGAAAGGGGAATACTTCTTTTTTTTTTGTTGGTGGGAGTGTAAAGTTAACCACTATGGAAATCAATCTTGCACTTTTTCAGAAAATTGAGAATTGCTCTACCTCGAGACCTAGCTATATCCCTCTTGGGCATACACCCAAAAGATGCTTCACAAGGACGTTTGTTCAACTATGTTCATAGCAGACTTGTTCATAATAGCCAGAAATTAGAAACAGTCTAGATGCCCCTCAACCGAAGAATGGATATAGAAGCTGGTACATTTACAAAATGGAAGACTATTCAGCCATGAAATACAATGAAATAATAAAATTTTCAGGCAAATTGATGTATCTAGAAAAGATTATCCAAAGTGAGTTATCCAAGACCTAGAAAGACACTTGGTATATACTCACTTATAAGCAGGTTTTAGCCATTTATTATAAGATAAGCATTCTACAATGCACATCCCCAAAGAAGATATGTAACAAGGTAGCGCGCACACACACACACACACACACACACACACACACACACACACACACGGAGTACATGGATGAAAATGTTCAAACTCAGGTCTGAAATCAATAAACTAGAAACAAAGAAAACAATTCAAAGAATCAACAAAACTGAGAGCTGGTTCTTTGAGATATTCAAGACAATAGACTAATCCTTATCCAAACTAATTAAAAGACAGAGACACTATCCAAATCAACAAAATCAGAAATGAAAAGGGAGACATAACAATGGACACTGAGGAAATCTAAAGAATCATTGTCTTACTTCAAGAGCTTATATGCCACAAAATGTGAAAATTCAAAACAAAATAAATTCTCCTATACAACTAAGCAAATAGAAGCAATCAACATAGTCTCCCAATTTAAAAAAATTAAAAATACACAAAACCCAGGGCTGCAGGGTTACAGCACAGAATTATACCAGAATTTTAAACAGCTAATACCAATATTCTTCAAAGTATTGCACAAAATCACTGAAAATGAAAACCTGTAAAATTGATGCTTTAGAAAAAATCTGCTCTCACAATTTTCAATTTATACAGTAGAATCGAACAGAATCTTCTGGTATTCAAAAGCAAATAAAATAAGTTATGTGAAATTTAATGTTTTTTAATCAAAGAAAGATAAAATAAATACAACATGTCTGGACATGATGAAACATCTTAAGTACCAGCACTTTGTAGGCAGGGAAAAGCAGATATCCATGGCTTGATTCCACACTGTTATACTTAAGGGACTAAAAGCTAACAAATTCTATTACAGAGAAAAGTATAACATGGATTTTAAACATGAACATGGTAATGGTTCCAGTGCAAAAGGACTACATACAATTGAATGAGGACTTAAAGACCCACATACTCTTATCCTATTATACCAGAATAAGAGATTTACAATGATGAGGCACTTGTTTCATACATTGTCTTTAATTTACTAACATAGATTAATATTAATTTTTAACTTAATGTTAAATGACTATTTCTCCTTGAATGGACTTTATGCCGGATGTCAACACAGGAGTTCTTATCTGGCCTTAACAAAATAATGTAGCACTTGGGGACAAAGATCAAGCCAAGCAGTGCTGAACTGGAAGCCAATATAGAGAAAACTTCCATAGCCACCATGACCTTCCCCTTCGTGCTGTGGTAGACAGGGAGGAAGGTGACCCAGACACAGAAGAACACCTGCATGCTGAATGACAGAAACTTGGCCTCATTGAATGTATCAGGCAGATTCCTGGATAGGAAGGCCATGGTGTAGCTCCCAAGTGCCAAGAAGCACAGGTACCCCAGGACAGAGTGGAAGGCGACTGCTGAACCCTTGTTGCACAGAAGGATGATGTGACCATGTTCAGCATGAGCATCTTGATCAATGAAGGGTGGAGAGGTAAGCAGCCAGATCCCACAGAGAACAAGTTCAATCAGTGTGCATACAGGAATGATAAAATTAGGGGCCCGTGATACCATTAGCCACCTCACCATTCTAGCTGGAACAGTGACCCTGAATGCAATAACCACTGTAATAGCTTTGGCCAACACTGTGGAGAGAGCCACAGTGAACAAAATTCCAAATGCTGTCTCCTGCAGGATGCACGAGGCTGTGTTGGGCTTTCCAATGAAGAGCAAGGAACTGAGGAAACAGACAATGAGTGTCAATAACAGGGTGTAGCTGAGAGCCCGATTATTGGCCTTGACAATGGGTGTGTCTCTGTGCTTTACAAAGACTGCAAGAACCACAGCTGTGAGAACAGAGAAACACAGCGCTGTGACGGTGAGAGCCATACCTAAGGGGTCATCAAAGGCCAAAAAGCTCACAGATTTCTGGAGGCAGTGGTTCTTCTCCAAGTTTGCATAGTGACTTTCTGGACACTTTACACACTGATCCATATCTGCTCAGAAATGAAGGTGATTGTGAGTCATTCCTCAGGACTTGTCTTTTCCTGCAAGTTGTTACTCTACCCTAGCTTATTGAAATACTTTCTGAATCATCTTCCTTTTTTGTTTCAAAAAAATTTAAATAGTCTGTCAATAACTTCAAATCTATGCAGCCATCTTTGTCTATGTTGTCAAAAATGGAAGTATCCCGACGTTTTTTTCCTAATCTTTTTATCCTTTCCCTGAATTTGTAACTCTGTTGCATCTATTTGGTAAGTCATAAGATTACAGAACAATATTTTATAAACATGATTTCACTCAGATACTACCTTATTAAAATCACTAATTTTTGTATATATATTTGTGTGTGTATTAAAATATAGACAATAATCTTTGAAAATCATTTCATATATGGTGTTGGAATCATTGGTCACATATGTCCTTATTTCAATAAACTCCTTTGTGTACACTACTTTGGTTCATTGTATGAATGATTTTGAAATAATCTATGCCATTACATCTTGAATTTCAAATCATTCACTAGTAGTATATTAATACATGTAGTTATTGCATTATATTTTAACATATAGGGAAAGCATTCTTCGAATAATTATATGTATTAAAAAATAATACTTGAATATTCTGCTCTTAACATTCGTTACTTTTATCTTGAATTTTAAAAAACAAACAACACTTCACAGGGTGTGGTTGTGCATGTCCTAAATCTGAGCACTTGGGAGGCAGTGGTAGGTAGATCAATCTCAGTTCTGTATCAGCGTGGTCTACAAAGTGAGTCCCAGACAGCAAAAGCTACACAAAGAAACTCTATCTTGACGAAAAAACAGAAATGATACAAACAAAGAAAAACAAAGAGAAACATATACACCATGTTTCTGTTACATTAAATCATTATGTATCTGAAAGCTATCACCTCATCAAAGAATTTTCTCTGTTTCACAATATGCACTGAATGTTTATCACGTTTCCTGTCAGGAGAGGCAAGTCTCTATTTTGATAGATCGGTTTGTTTTTCCGTGGTGATTATGGAACACTAATAATTTTTCTTAAGATATATTCTAAAGCTAATCACAAAAGGCTTATTTCATTGCTTCTATTATGAGTGTTTTGTTATTCCTTTTCTTTTGTACAATGTGTGCTTGAAGTGTAGAATTCCAACTCTGACTTAATTTAGGTCTGTGATATATGTTTCTTTAACTAATTTTTATATGAATAATATTTCTTTATTAAAAATACATTTTTCTTAGTACATAATATTGAATAACTGATATTTTCAAATTTTTATTTGGATCACATATATGTGGTCAGCCTGTTTTGACTTACATGTGGTTTCAAAATATAGTCACTAACACAAAACTGTGTAGGTTATTGTATTCATGACTGTGGTATTCAAACTGTGCATATGGAATTTATTTATGGACTTAGCATCTAGCTAAAGTGCAAGGGAGTAATATTTATCAAAAGATTATTGCTATGAACACACATGAAATTTCATGGTCAGGGTGGGGCATATCACATAATGAAAAACTTGATGCTGCAATTTAGCATAATCTTCTTACTTTAAAACAACCTTCTAGATGTTTGTTTTTTACACAGGGACAAGTAACACTCTCATTAAAACTCAAAGAACCCTTTCTTTATGGTGATCTGTGGTGATCTAAGAACCTGTCGATGATCCTAAGAATGAGTGATGCTTTAAACCCCATCCATAAAGGACTTATAAAACATCTATTTCAACACTCAAGAAATATAATGGAAATGAAGGCAAAATGATTGCAAGGTGAAAGCTTGAAATTGTTTCCTTCTGGAAAACATGTGCATCACACTGAGGGACTCTCAATAACTGTGCATAAGTTCACTGGTTGGTTCTGAGTGAGGATGAGATGAAGAAGAATGAGGGAATTATCTTCTCCTTCCCTGCTAAACTATATTCCACTTGTATAACAATTGATGAGTATATCCAGCTCCAAGCTACAACCTGAGTTTAACAAACAAGAAAATGTCAGTGATTGAACAAAATATGTCCCCCAGAAAAGGGAAAAGAATCATGAAACTTGTAAAGAGATAATTAAAAATGAGCTGAGTTTTAAAGTTCTAGAAGGAGGGAGCATACCTGGGATATATCAAGGATATGTGGGAAATTGTAAAAGAGTGATATGGACAAAAAAAAAAAAACAAAGTAGAGGTCATGTCTGCTAGAAAACCAGGTACCTTGCCTGGACACCATCTCCTACCTCACTTCTTCCAGATCCTATCCCATAATATCACCCTTAGTGCTGCAACAGAACATCAAATACAGCCTCCCTGTGTCCCTGCCCAAATATTTGGATCTCACAGATCATCCTCTCCTACTCTTATTCTTGTGCTCTTCAATGTATCCTAGGTTCCAGCTCAAGCAGGCAACCCCTTCTACATCACAGGCCACACCTACCAGAACATGAGGTAGGCTGCCTACAGACATTCTCCTTTCTCTGTTTTCCTTGAATGAATGCCTCCTCATTCTTAACTCCGCAACAGAACAGCCTTGGAAGCCATTGGGGTCCCATGTGCCCATCTCCTGTGGATTTCACAATTCTTCCCTTTTTAATATTTTGGTCCCCACTTCTTGCTTTCTCAGAAAACTTCAGAGGGTACCTTCTGCTGAAGACATGCTCCTCTCTGGGGGAAAAGGAGGCTAAAGCCGACTGACAGTTCTCACTCCTACTGCTCCTGAGATCCAATGCCACAGATTCTATTCCAATTCTCGAGCAGAAAAATTTTGTCTCTCTTTTATGACCACATCTGTAAGAGATCACAAGATCCTTCTCTTCCAAGTTTTCTTCCCCCAACTCATTCTATTAGGCCAACTTCTAATCATAGCAGGTATTCCCTGTGTACACACCAGCTGAGAAATCATGTAAACCAAATGACACACAGACATCACACTCTTCAAAACATCCAGAGAACAACGAAAAAAACACCAACCCAACAAAGACAAATATCTAGAAATCAGTTCCACTTAAATCCTATATGGACCCTCAAGCCCTGAGAATGAAGGATGTCTGTACACCATTCGCATCATGGGATATCTCATCTAGACAAAAACTAAACAGAGAAATACTGGCGCTTACATATTTTAGACCAAAAGGACTTAACCTGTTTACAGCACAGTTTGCACAAACACAAAAGGATATACCTTCCTCTCAGCACCTCATGGACATTCTCCAAAACTACCTACATACTCAGACATAAGTCAAGTTTTAACAGACACAAGAAAATTAAAATAAAATAACTCCCTACATCTCATGAGACTATTATTGATTAAGCTGGGCTACAACTAGAGATGCAACAGGCGAGCGACCTTAAGAAGTCATGGAAGCTGAACAACTATCTACTGAACAAAAAGCAGGTTAAGGCATAAATATCCAGGCATGGTGGTGCAAAGCCTGCAATTCCAACACTCAGGGAAGCAGAGTCTGGTAGATCTCTGTAAGTCGGAAGCCAGCCTGTCTAAAAAGTGAGTACAAGTCAATCAAAGATCCACAAAGAAATCCTGTCTTGAAACAACAAAAAAAAACATAAAAAGAACAAGAGTAATGTTTTTTTTTTTTACAATTCAATGAAAATGAAAACACAGCACACCAAATTTTGGGCCACAATATTTATGGTACAAAGAGAAATGTCCACAGGTCTTGGTGCCTACATAAAAACAAAATATGAAGATATCTTAAACTAAAAACTTAACAGAACACCCAAAAGCTCTAGAACAAAAAATGTAATCACACCCAAGAGGAGTAGATGGCAACAAATAATAAAACTCAGGACTAAAGACAAGAAAATAGAAACAAAGAGAACAATACAAAGAACTAAGGGAACGGAGAGTTGGTTCTTTGAGAAAAGATCAACAAATTCTTATCCAAATTAACTACGAGGTAGAGAAAACATAAAAATTAACAAAATCAGAAAGAAAAAGTGAGACATAACAACAGACATTGAGGAAATTCAGACAATAATGAGATATTTTAACAACCTGTACACCACAAAATTCAGACAATTTTGTCACTATCTATTCCATACCAAAGTGAAATCAAGATGAGATAAATGATTCATATAGACCAGTCTATCACAGAAAAATACAAGCAGTCACTAAAATCTTCCAAACAAAAACTGCCCAGGGCAAGATGGTTTTAGTGCAAATTCTCCATGATTTTCAAAGATAATTTAAGACCAATACTCCCTACATTATTCCATAAGAAGAAACAGAAGGAAAAATTCCCAATTAATTTTATGAAGCCACAGTCAGTCTTTCTCCCACAGATTGGAAGATGGCTCAGTATACAAAACTGAGCAATGAAACCCATCATATAAACAAGCTGAAAAAATAAATGATCATCACCATAAATACAGAAAAAAACTTTGACAATTATCCAACACACCTTCAAGATAAGATTAAGAATGCAAAGGACATGTTTAAACACAATGAACACAATTTACAGAAAACTATAGCAAGCAACAAATTAAATGTAGGAAAACTTAAAGTAATTTCATTAAACTCAGGATCAAAACCGGAAACAGAAGGAATGCAGCAATATTCATTCTATGAGGCCATAGTCTCCCTGACACCTAAAAAAAAAGAAAATCCCAACAAGGAAGAAAATTTCAGACCAGTTGACCTTATAAACACTGGCACAAACGTAGGCAATAAAATCTCACAAACACAGTGGCATATCAAATATATCATGCACCATGATCAAGTAGGCTGAATTTCAGGCTTGTAGGCATAATTCAACATAATTCAACATACAAAAACCTTCAATTTGTTCCATCATAAGCAAACTGAAAGAAAACAATTACATGAACATCCTAATAGATGCTGAAAAGCGTTTGACAAAATCCAGCACTCCTTCGTGTTAAAAGTCTTAGTATGATCATGGATAGAAGGTGCATAACTAAGCACAATAAAGGTACTATACAGCAAGCCAATAGCCAACATAAAATAAATGGAGAGAAACATAAAGGAATTTCACTTAATTCAGAGACAAGACAAAGCAGTCCACTTTCTCAGGATCTACTCAATGGAGCACTTGAAATTTTATCTAGAGCATTAAGACCACTAACAGATATCAAGGAGATACACAGTGGAAAAAATGAAGTCAAAGTATCCCTGTTTGCAGAGGATATGATAGTATACATAAGTGATCCCCAAAATTATGCAAGAGAACTCCTATGGCATATAAACACCATCAGAAACGTGGATCGTTATAAAATTAATTGAAAAAATTAGTAATGCCACTTTATACAAATGAGAAAAAAGCTGAGAAAGAAATTAGGGAGACAATACCCTTCACAATATCCACAGATAATATAAAGTGTCTTGGTGTACCTCTAACCTAGTAAACGCATGACATATATGGCAAGAACATCAACTTTCTGACGGAAATTTTGAAGAATACCTCATAAGATGAAAAGATATCCCATGCTTGTGCATAAGCTGGATTAACATAGTAAAAATTGCCACCTTACCAAAAGCAATCCACAGATTCAATGCAATTACCGTCAACATCAAACACAATTTCTTACATAACTTGAAAGATAAAATCTCCACTTTACATTGAAATATAAAAATCTCAGGATAGCTAAGGCCATTCTTTACAACAAAAGTATTTCTGTGGTATCACCATCTCAGAGATGACTCAGTTTCCTTTGAGTAGAGAATTGTTCAGTTTCAAGGTGTATTTTGGATTTTTGTTATTTCTGTTATCATTTAAGTCCAGCTTTAGTTCATGGTGATATAATCAGGGATTCTTTCCATTTTCTCATATCTGCTTAGGCTTGATATGTGACCATTTATACTGACAATTTTGGAGAAGGTTCCATGAGGTGCGGAGGGGAATGTATATTTTTTTGTGTTTTGGTGAAAAGTTCTGTAGGTGTCTGTTAGGTCCGTTTGATTCACGATATCTGTTAATGTCATTATTTCTCCAGATTGTTATTGTCTCAATGATCTGTCCTTTGTGAAAGTGGAATGTTGAAGTCTCCCATACTAATGCGTGGGCTTCAATGGGTGATTTTACCTTTAGTAATGTTTCTTTTACAAATGTAGGTGCTTTTTTTCGGGGTGTCGTTGTTCAGATTTGGGATGTAATTCAGTGGAACATTACATTGACCAGTATAAAGTATCCTGTCTCATCTCTTTTGTTTAATTTTACTTGAAGGTCTATTTTACTGTATATTAGAATGGCTACTCTAGCTTGCCTCTTAGATCTGTTTTCCTGTTATTTTTCTAATGAGAGACAGAATAGGACTGAATATGGGTGGGTGGGGATGTAGGGAGGATTTGGGATACATAAAATGAGGGTAAAATTGATTCACATTATATCATGTGATAAAAGAGTCTATATTCAAAAAAAAGAGAAAAATATTTAAAAAGAAGTAATTATTTTAAATAACATTTCTTTAACATATTTTCTGTTAAACAAAAGAAACATAGTCATGAAAGATATAAAATATATGTACTGAAGATATCAAACACAATCTACAGTCACATGCTGTATAAAACAAACAAAAGACAATCTTGCCTTGGGAATGATCATAAACATGATGTGAGATATCTAAACTTTAAATAAATCCTATATGTGACTGAGCATGGTCTGAAAAATGAAGTGGTGCTCAACACACTGTGGTCATGGTGAAATGAAACAGTCTGTTCGTTTATGAGCAAGGTGATCTCTTCTGGATCAATGCCTGCAACAGACCAACACTGTAACTCTTATCCCTCCAGTCTCATTCGATTGTCATAGGTATTGCTGACTCCTGTAGATGGGTTAGAAAGTTGGCTGTATTCCTGTATTTACCTGTCTCATTGGAAATCTCATTTTCTGCACAAGGAATGCAATCAAAGCAGCAGGCAGCCTTGCCTTCCTGGGCAGCTTTCCGGAATCCAAGTCTACAGCTCTCACTGCACACCGACTGAGGAGTCTAAGAGAAGTGAAAGCTGTTAGCAAACGTTTGCATTTTTGTGAAAAATCTGAAAATGGAGTATATCTGAGTATAACTGAATATTGGTTTGGATAGGCTTACACTTACAATTGAAATAATATGTTTTGGTATTGCTAATGTTGGCAGCTTTGGGGCTTATGTACCACACATATTTAAATATTAGTTCAATGCATGAATTCTTTATAAGAATATATTAAAATAGTGTTCTAGAAGGTCAATGGGTCACTCCAGCGTCAATCTATCTCTATACTTATGGGCCGCTAGTCTGAGCTTTTATCTTTTTTTTTTTTTTTTTTTTTTTTATTAATTTATTCTTGTTACATCTCAATGTTTATCCCATCCCTTGTATCCTCCCATTCCCCCCCCCCATTTACCCATTATTCCCCTCCCCTATGACTGTTCCTGAGGGGGATTATGTCCCCCTATATATTCTCATAGGGTATCAAGTCTCTTCTTGGCTACTTGCTGTCCTTCCTCTGAGTGCCACCAGGTCTCCCCCTCCAGGGGACATGGTCAAATGTGAGGCACCAGAGTACGTGAGAAAGTCGTATCACACTCTCCACTCAACTGTGGAGAATATTCTGACCATTGGCTAGATCTGGGAAGGGGTTTAAAGTTTACCTCCTGTATTGTCCTTGGCTGGTGCCTTAGTTTGAGCGGGACCCCTGGGCCCAAATCTGCCTATCATATTGTTCTACTTGTAGATTTCTAGGACCCTCTGGATCCTTTTATTTTGCTGTTCTCCCATGCGTCTCTCATTTAGAGTCCCAATAGGATGCCTTCCCCTCTGTCCCAGTTTCCTGGTAAGTGAATGCTTTCGTGGGACATGCCCCTTGGGCTAGTATGCAGATATAAGTGAGTATATACTATTTGATTCTTTCTGCTTCTGGGTTAACTCACTCATTATGATCATTTCTAGCTCAATCCATTTATCCACAAATTTCGGGAATTCCTTGTTTTTAATAGCTGAGTAATATTCCATAGTGTATATGTACCACAGTTTCTTTATCCACTCTTCTACTGAGGGACACTTAGGCTGTTTCCATGTTCTGGCTATTATGAATAAGGCTGCTATGAACATGGTTGAGCAAATTTTCTTGTTGTGTGCTGGAGCATCTTCTGGGTATATTCCAAGGAGTGGAATAGCTGGGTCTTGAGGAAGCCCTATTCCCATTTTTCTGAGATAGCACCAGATAGATTTCCAAAGTGGCTGTACTAGTTTGCATTCCCACCAGCAATGAAGGAGTGTTCCTCTCTCCCCACATCCTCGCCAGCATGTGGTGTCGCTTGAATTTTTGATCTTAGCCATTCTGATGGGTGTAAGATGGAATCTCAGAGTTGTTTTGATTTGCATTTCCCTGATGACTAAGGAGGTTGAGCATTTCTTTAAGTGTTTCTCAGCCATTTGATACTCCTCTGTTGAGAATTCTCTGTTTAGTTCTGAGCCCCATTTCTCAATTGGGTTATTCGGTTTGGTGGTGTTTAATTTCTTGAGTTCTTTATATATTTTGGATATTAGACCTTTGTCAGATGTAGGGTTGGTGAAGATTTTTTCCCAGTCTGTAGGCTGTCGCTTTGTTCTCTTGACAGTGTCTCCTGCCTTACAGAAGCTTCTCAGCCTCATGAGGTCCCATTTATTAATGGTTGACATTAAGGCCTGGGCCGTTGGTGTTCTGTTCAGGAAGTTGTCTCCTGTGCCAATATGTTCCAGGCTCTTTCCCACTTTTTCTTCTAAGTGGCTTAGTGTCTCTGGTTTTATGTTGAGGTCTTTAATCCACTTGGATTTGAGTTTTGTGCAAGGTGACAAATATGGGTCCAGTTTCATTTTTTTACACATAGACCTCCAGTTAGACCAGCACCATTTGTTGAAGATGCTATCCTTTTTCCATTGAATGGATTTGGCTTCTTTGTCAAAAATCAAGTGACCATATGTGTGTGGATTCATATCTGGGTCTTCGATTCGATTCCACTGATCAACCAGCCTGTTGCTGTGCCAGTACCATGCTGTTTTAAGTACTATTGCTTTATAGTACAGTTTGAGATCAGGTATGGAGATTCCTCCGGAGCATCTTTTATTGTACAAGATTGTTTTAGCTATTCTGGGTTTTTTGTTTTTCCATATGAAGTTCAGAATTGAACTTTCAATGTCTTTAAAAAATTGTGTAGTTATTTTGATAGGGATTGCATTGAATCTGTAGATTGCTTTTGGTAGGATGGCCATTTTTACTATGTTAATTCTCCCGATCCATGAGCAAGGAAGATCACGCCATCTTCTCAGGTCATCTTCAATCTCTTTCTTCAGAGTTTTGAAATTTTTTCATACAAGTCCTTCACTTGCTTAGTTAGGGTAACTCCTAGATATTTTATATTGCTTGTGGCTAATGTGAAGGGTGTGGTTTTCCTAATTTCTTCCTCTGTAAGCTTGTCATTTGTGTATAGGAAGGCTACAGACTTTTTTGAGTTAATTTTGTATCCAGCCAATTTGCTGAAGGTGTTTATCAGCTTTAGGAGTTCTCTGGTGGAGTTTTGAGGGTCACTTATGTACACTATCATATCATCTGCAAAGAGGGATAATTTGACTTCCTCCTTTCCCATTTGGATACCCTTGATCTCCTTTTGTTGTCTTATTGCTCTGGCTAGAACTTCGAG